>NW_027473603.1:0-211997 GCF_050947335.1 Megachile rotundata | reverse complement strand
ATCCGCTGTAATTCGACTCTGTACTATCTAGTCATGTTAAGTTATCGTAACTGAGCACAATTCAACACCACAATGAACAATTTTGCTGGTTTTGAACGAATTATGCTCATTTTCCCACGATTCAGGCACTAATTCGCACATATGCGCTGTAATTCGACTCTGTACTATCTAGTTATGTTAAGTTATCCTATCTGAGCACAATTCAACACCACAATGAACAATTTTGCTCGTTTTGCACGAATTTGATCGTTTTGAACGAGTTATGCTCATTTTCGCACGATTCAGCCTCTAATTCGCACATATCCGCTGTAATTCGACTCTGTACTATCTAGTTATGTTAAGTTATCCTATCTGAGCACAATTCAACACCACAATGAACAATTTTGCTGGTTTTGAACGAATTATGCTCATTTTCGCACGATTCAGCCTCTAATTCGCACATATCCGCTGTAATTCGACTCTGTACTATCTAGTTATGTTAAGTTATCCTATCTGAGCACAATTCAACACCACAATGAACAATTTTGCTGGTTTTGAACGAATTATGCTCATTTTCGCACGATTCAGCCTCTAATTCGCACATATCCGCTGTAATTCGACTCTGTACTATCTAGTTATGTTAAGTTATCCTATCTGAGCACAATTCAACACCACAATGAACAATTTTGCTCGTTTTGCACGAATTTTGATCGTTTTGAACGAATTATGCTCATTTTCGCACGATTCAGCCTCTAATTCGCACATATCCGCTGTAATTCGACTCTGTACTATCTAGTTATGTTAAGTTATCCTATCTGAGCACAATTCAACACCACAATGAACAATTTTGCTCGTTTTGCACGAATTATGCTCATTTTCGCACGATTCAGCCTCTAATTCGCACATATCCGCTGTAATTCGACTCTGTACTATCTAGTCATGTTAAGTTATCGTAACTGAGCACAATTCAACACCACAATGAACAATTTTGCTGGTTTTGAACGAATTATGCTCATTTTCGCACGATTCAGCCTCTAATTCGCACATATCCGCTGTAATTCGACTCTGTACTATCTAGTTATGTTAAGTTATCCTATCTGAGCACAATTCAACACCACAATGAACAATTTTGCTCGTTTTGCACGAATTATGCTCATTTTCGCACGAATCAGCCTCTAATTCGCACATATCCGCTGTAATTCGACTCTGTACTATCTAGTCATGTTAAGTTATCGTAACTGAGCACAATTCAACACCACAATGAACAATTTTGCTGGTTTTGAACGAATTATGCTCATTTTCGCACGATTCAGCCTCTAATTCGCACATATCCGCTGTAATTCGACTCTGTACTATCTAGTCATGTTTAGTTATCGTAACTGCGCACAATTCAACACCACAATGAACAATTTTGCTGGTTTTGAACGAATTATGCTCATTTTCGCACGATTCAGCCTCTAATTCGCACATATCCGCTGTAATTCGACTCTGTACTATCTAGTCATGTTAAGTTATCGTAACTGAGCACAATTCAACACCACAATGAACAATTTTGCTGGTTTTGAACGAATTATGCTCATTTTCGCACGATTCAGCCTCTAACTCGCACATATCCGCTGTAATTCGACTCTGTACTATCTAGTCATGTTAAGTTATCGTAACTGAGCACAATTCAACACCACAATGAACAATTTTGCTGGTTTTGAACGAATTATGCTCATTTTCCCACGATTCAGGCTCTAATTCGCACATATGCGCTGTAATTCGACTCTGTACTATCTAGTTATGTTAAGTTATCCTATCTGAGCACAATTCAACACCACAATGAACAATTTTGCTGGTTTTGAACGAATTATGCTCATTTTCGCACGATTCAGCCTCTAACTCGCACATATCCGCTGTAATTCGACTCTGTACTATCTAGTCATGTTAAGTTATCGTAACTGAGCACAATTCAACACCACAATGAACAATTTTGCTGGTTTTGAACGAATTATGCTCATTTTCCCACGATTCAGGCTCTAATTCGCACATATGCGCTGTAATTCGACTCTGTACTATCTAGTTATGTTAAGTTATCCTATCTGAGCACAATTCAACACCACAATGAACAATTTTGCTCGTTTTGCACGAATTATGCTCATTTTCGCACGATTCAGCCTCTAATTCGCACATATCCGCTGTAATTCGACTCTGTACTATCTAGTTATGTTAAGTTATCCTATCTGAGCACAATTCAACACCACAATGAACAATTTTGCTCGTTTTGCACGAATTATGCTCATTTTCGCACGAATCAGCCTCTAATTCGCACATATCCGCTGTAATTCGACTCTGTACTATCTAGTTATGTTAAGTTATCCTATCTGAGCACAATTCAACACCACAATGAACAATTTTGCTCGTTTTGCACGAATTATGCTCATTTTCGCACGAATCAGCCTCTAATTCGCACATATCCGCTGTAATTCGACTCTGTACTTTCTAGTCATGTTAAGTTATCGAAACTGAGCACAATTCAACACCACAATGAACAATTTTGCTGGTTTTGAACGAATTATGCTCATTTTCGCACGATTCAGCCTCTAATTCGCACATATCCGCTGTAATTCGACTCTGTACTATCTAGTCATGTTAAGTTATCGTAACTGAGCACAATTCAACACCACAATGAACAATTTTGCTCGTTTTGCACGAATTATGCTCATTTTCGCACGAATCAGCCTCTAATTCGCACATATCCGCTGTAATTCGACTCTGTACTATCTAGTCATGTTAAGTTATCGTAACTGAGCACAATTCAACACCACAATGAACAATTTTGCTGGTTTTGAACGAATTATGCTCATTTTCGCACGATTCAGCCTCTAATTCGCACATATCCGCTGTAATTCGACTCTGTACTATCTAGTCATGTTAAGTTATCGTAACTGAGCACAATTCAACACCACAATGAACAATTTTGCTGGTTTTGAACGAATTATGCTCATTTTCGCACGATTCAGCCTCTAATTCGCACATATCCGCTGTAATTCGACTCTGTAATATCTAGTTATGTTAAGTTATCCTATCTGAGCACAATTCAACACCACAATGAACAATTTTGCTCGTTTTGCACGAATTATGCTCATTTTCGCACGATTCAGCCTCTAATTCGCACATATCCGCTGTAATTCGACTCTGTACTATCTAGTCATGTTAAGTTATCGTAACTGAGCACAATTCAACACCACAATGAACAATTTTGCTGGTTTTGAACGAATTATGCTCATTTTCGCACGATTCAGCCTCTAATTCGCACATATCCGCTGTAATTCGACTCTGTACTATCTAGTTATGTTAAGTTATCCTATCTGAGCACAATTCAACACCACAATGAACAATTTTGCTCGTTTTGCACGAATTATGCTCATTTTCGCACGAATCAGCCTCTAATTCGCACATATCCGCTGTAATTCGACTCTGTACTATCTAGTCATGTTAAGTTATCGTAACTGAGCACAATTCAACACCACAATGAACAATTTTGCTGGTTTTGAACGAATTATGCTCATTTTCGCACGATTCAGCCTCTAATTCGCACATATCCGCTGTAATTCGACTCTGTACTATCTAGTCATGTTTAGTTATCGTAACTGCGCACAATTCAACACCACAATGAACAATTTTGCTGGTTTTGAACGAATTATGCTCATTTTCGCACGATTCAGCCTCTAATTCGCACATATCCGCTGTAATTCGACTCTGTACTATCTAGTCATGTTAAGTTATCGTAACTGAGCACAATTCAACACCACAATGAACAATTTTGCTGGTTTTGAACGAATTATGCTCATTTTCGCACGATTCAGCCTCTAACTCGCACATATCCGCTGTAATTCGACTCTGTACTATCTAGTCATGTTAAGTTATCGTAACTGAGCACAATTCAACACCACAATGAACAATTTTGCTGGTTTTGAACGAATTATGCTCATTTTCCCACGATTCAGGCTCTAATTCGCACATATGCGCTGTAATTCGACTCTGTACTATCTAGTTATGTTAAGTTATCCTATCTGAGCACAATTCAACACCACAATGAACAATTTTGCTGGTTTTGAACGAATTATGCTCATTTTCGCACGATTCAGCCTCTAACTCGCACATATCCGCTGTAATTCGACTCTGTACTATCTAGTCATGTTAAGTTATCGTAACTGAGCACAATTCAACACCACAATGAACAATTTTGCTGGTTTTGAACGAATTATGCTCATTTTCCCACGATTCAGGCTCTAATTCGCACATATGCGCTGTAATTCGACTCTGTACTATCTAGTTATGTTAAGTTATCCTATCTGAGCACAATTCAACACCACAATGAACAATTTTGCTCGTTTTGCACGAATTATGCTCATTTTCGCACGATTCAGCCTCTAATTCGCACATATCCGCTGTAATTCGACTCTGTACTATCTAGTTATGTTAAGTTATCCTATCTGAGCACAATTCAACACCACAATGAACAATTTTGCTCGTTTTGCACGAATTATGGTCATTTTCGCACGAATCAGCCTCTAATTCGCACATATCCGCTGTAATTCGACTCTGTACTATCTAGTTATGTTAAGTTATCCTATCTGAGCACAATTCAACACCACAATGAACAATTTTGCTCGTTTTGCACGAATTATGCTCATTTTCGCACGAATCAGCCTCTAATTCGCACATATCCGCTGTAATTCGACTCTGTACTTTCTAGTCATGTTAAGTTATCGAAACTGAGCACAATTCAACACCACAATGAACAATTTTGCTGGTTTTGAACGAATTATGCTCATTTTCGCACGATTCAGCCTCTAATTCGCACATATCCGCTGTAATTCGACTCTGTACTATCTAGTCATGTTAAGTTATCGTAACTGAGCACAATTCAACACCACAATGAACAATTTTGCTCGTTTTGCACGAATTATGCTCATTTTCGCACGAATCAGCCTCTAATTCGCACATATCCGCTGTAATTCGACTCTGTACTATCTAGTCATGTTAAGTTATCGTAACTGAGCACAATTCAACACCACAATGAACAATTTTGCTGGTTTTGAACGAATTATGCTCATTTTCGCACGATTCAGCCTCTAATTCGCACATATCCGCTGTAATTCGACTCTGTACTATCTAGTCATGTTAAGTTATCGTAACTGAGCACAATTCAACACCACAATGAACAATTTTGCTGGTTTTGAACGAATTATGCTCATTTTCGCACGATTCAGCCTCTAATTCGCACATATCCGCTGTAATTCGACTCTGTAATATCTAGTTATGTTAAGTTATCCTAACTGAGCACAATTCAACACCACAATGAACAATTTTGCTCGTTTTGCACGAATTTTGATCGTTTTGAACGAATTATGCTCATTTTCGCACGATTCAGCCTCTAATTCGCACATATCCGCTGTAATTCGACTCTGTACTATCTAGTTATGTTAGGTTATCCTATCTGAGCACAATTCAACACCACAATGAACAATTTTGCTCGTTTTGCACGAATTATGCTCATTTTCGCACGATTCAGCCTCTAATTCGCACATATCCGCTGTAATTCGACTCGGTACTATCTAGTCATGTTAAGTTATCGTAACTGAGCAGAATTCAACACCACAATGAACAATTTTGATCGTTTTGAACGAATTATGCTCATTTTCGCACGATTCAGCCTCTAATTCGCACATATCCGCTGTAATTCGACTCTGTACTATCTAGTTATGTTAAGTTATCCTACCTGAGCACAATTCAACACCACAATGAACAATTTTGCTCGTTTTGCACGAATTATGCTCATTTTCGCACGATTCAGCCTCTAATTCGGACATATCCGCTGTAATTCGACTCTGTACTATCTAGTTATGTTAAGTTATCCTATCTGAGCACAATTCAACACCACAATGAACAATTTTGCTGGTTTTGAACGAATTATGCTCATTTTCGCACGATTCAGCCTCTAATTCGCACATATCCGCTGTAATTCGACTCTGTACTATCTAGTTATGTTAAGTTATCCTATCTGAGCACAATTCAACACCACAATGAACAATTTTGCTCGTTTTGCACGAATTTTGATCGTTTTGAACGAATTATGCTCATTTTCGCACGATTCAGCCTCTAATTCGCACATATCCGCTGTAATTCGACTCTGTACTATCTAGTCATGTTAAGTTATCGTAACTGAGCACAATTCAACACCACAATGAACAATTTTGCTTGTTTTGAACGAATTATGCTCATTTTCGCACGATTCAGCCTCTAATTCGCACATATCCGCTGTAATTCGACTCTGTACTATCTAGTCATGTTAAGTTATCGTAACTGAGCACAATTCAACACCACAATGAACAATTTTGCTCGTTTTGCACGAATTATGCTCATTTTCGCACGATTCAGCCTCTAATTCGCACATATCCGCTGTAATTCGACTCTGTACTATCTAGTTATGTTAAGTTATCCTATCTGAGCACAATTCAACACCACAATGAACAATTTTGCTCGTTTTGCACGAATTATGCTCATTTTCGCACGATTCAGGCTCTAATTCGCACATATCCGCTGTAATTCGACTCTGTACTATCTAGTCATGTTAAGTTATCGTAACTGAGCACAATTCAACACCACAATGAACAATTTTGCTGGTTTTGAACGAATTATGCTCATTTTCGCACGATTCAGCCTCTAATTCGCACATATCCGCTGCAATTCGACTCTGTACTATCTAGTCATGTTAAGTTATCGTAACTGAGCACAATTCAACACCACAATGAACAATTTTGCTGGTTTTGAACGAATTATGCTCATTTTCGCACGATTCAGCCTCTAATTCGCACATATCCGCTGTAATTCGACTCTGTACTATCTAGTTATGTTAAGTTATCCTATCTGAGCACAATTCAACACCACAATGAACAATTTTGCTCGTTTTGCACGAATTATGCTCATTTTCGCACGATTCAGCCTCTAATTCGCACATATCCGCTGTAATTCGACTCTGTACTATCTAGTTATGTTAAGTTATCCTATCTGAGCACAATTCAACACCACAATGAACAATTTTGCTCGTTTTGCACGAATTATGCTCATTTTCGCACGATTCAGCCTCTAATTCGCACATATCCGCTGTAATTCGACTGTGTACTATCTAGTCATGTTAAGTTATCGTAACTGAGCACAATTCAACACCACAATGAACAATTTTGCTGGTTTTGAACGAATTATGCTCATTTTCGCACGATTCAGCCTCTAATTCGCACATATCCGCTGTAATTCGACTCTGTACTATCTAGTTATGTTAAGTTATCCTATCTGAGCACAATTCAACACCACAATGAACAATTTTGCTCGTTTTGCACGAATTTTGATCGTTTTGAACGAATTATGCTCATTTTCGCACGATTCAGCCTCTAATTCGCACATATCCGCTGTAATTCGACTCTGTACTATCTAGTCATGTTAAGTTATCGTAACTGAGCACAATTCAACACCACAATGAACAATTTTGCTGGTTTTGAACGAATTATGCTCATTTTCCCACGATTCAGGCTCTAATTCGCACATATCCGCTGTAATTCGACTCTGTACTATCTAGTTATGTTAAGTTATCCTATCTGAGCACAATTCAACACCACAATGAACAATTTTGCTCGTTTTGCACGAATTATGCTCATTTTGGCACGATTCAGCCTCTAATTCGCACATATCCGCTGTAATTCGACTCTGTACTATTTAGTTATGTTAAGTTATCCTATCTGAGCACAATTCAACACCACAATGAACAATTTTGCTCGTTTTGCACGAATTATGCTCATTTTCGCACGATTCAGCCTCTAATTCGCACATATCCGCTGTAATTCGACTCTGTACTATCTTGTCATGTTAAGTTATCCTATCTGAGCACAATTCAACACCACAATGAACAATTTTGCTCGTTTTGCACGAATTATGCTCATTTTCGCACGATTCACGCTCTAATTCGCACATATCCGCTGTAATTCGACTGTGTACTATCTAGTCATGTTAAGTTATCGTAACTGAGCACAATTCAACACCACAATGAACAATTTTGCTGGTTTTGAACGAATTATGCTCATTTTCGCACGATTCAGCCTCTAATTCGCACATATCCGCTGTAATTCGACTCTGTACTATCTAGTTATGTTAAGTTATCCTATCTGAGCACAATTCAACACCACAATGAACAACTTTGCTCGTTTTGCACGAATTATGCTCATTTTCGCACGATTCAGCCTCTAATTCGCACATATCCGCTGTAATTCGACTCTGTACTATCTAGTTATGTTAAGTTATCCTATCTGAGCACAATTCAACACCACAATGAACAATTTTGCTCGGTTTGCACGAATTATGCTCATTTTCGCACGATTCAGCCTCTAATTCGCACATATCCGCCGTAATTCGACTCTGTACTATCTAGTCATGTTAAGTTATCGTAACTGAGCACAATTCAACACCACAATGAACAATTTTGCTGGTTTTGAACGAATTATGCTCATTTTCGCACGATTCAGCCTCTAATTCGCACATATCCGCTGTAATTCGACTCTGTACTATCTAGTCATGTTAAGTTATCGTAACTGAGCACAATTCAACACCACAATGAACAATTTAGCTGGTTTTGAACGAATTATGCTCATTTTCGCACGATTCAGGCTCTAATTCGCACATATCCGCTGTAATTCGACTCTGTACTATCTAGTCATGTTAAGTTATCCTATCTGAGCACAATTCAACACCACAATGAACAATTTTGCTCGTTTTGCACGAATTATGCTCATTTTCGCACGAATCAGCCTCTAATTCGCACATATCCGCTGTAATTCGACTCTGTACTATCTAGTTATGTTAAGTTATCCTATCTGAGCACAATTCAACACCACAATGAACAATTTTGCTCGTTTTGCACGAATTATGCTCATTTTCGCACGATTCAGCCTCTAATTCGCACATATCCGCTGTAATTCGACTCTGTACTATCTAGTTATGTTAAGTTATCCTATCTGAGCACAATTCAACACCACAATGAACAATTTTGCTCGTTTTGCACGAATTATGCTCATTTTCGCACGATTCAGCCTCTAATTCGCACATATCCGCTGTAATTCGACTCTGTACTATCTAGTTATGTTAAGTTATCCTACCTGAGCACAATTCAACACCACAATGAACAATTTTGCTCGTTTTGCACGAATTATGCTCATTTTCGCACGATTCAGCCTCTAATTCGGACATATCCGCTGTAATTCGACTCTGTACTATCTAGTTATGTTAAGTTATCCTATCTGAGCACAATTCAACACCACAATGAACAATTTTGCTGGTTTTGAACGAATTATGCTCATTTTCGCACGATTCAGCCTCTAATTCGCACATATCCGCTGTAATTCGACTCTGTACTATCTAGTTATGTTAAGTTATCCTATCTGAGCACAATTCAACACCACAATGAACAATTTTGCTCGTTTTGCACGAATTTTGATCGTTTTGAACGAATTATGCTCATTTTCGCACGATTCAGCCTCTAATTCGCACATATCCGCTGTAATTCGACTCTGTACTATCTAGTCATGTTAAGTTATCGTAACTGAGCACAATTCAACACCACAATGAACAATTTTGCTTGTTTTGAACGAATTATGCTCATTTTCGCACGATTCAGCCTCTAATTCGCACATATCCGCTGTAATTCGACTCTGTACTATCTAGTCATGTTAAGTTATCGTAACTGAGCACAATTCAACACCACAATGAACAATTTTGCTGGTTTTGAACGAATTATGCTCATTTTCGCACGATTCAGCCTCTAATTCGCACATATCCGCTGTAATTCGACTCTGTACTATCTAGTTATGTTAAGTTATCCTATCTGAGCACAATTCAACACCACAATGAACAATTTTGCTCGTTTTGCACGAATTATGCTCATTTTCGCACGATTCAGCCTCTAATTCGCACATATCCGCTGTAATTCGACTCTGTACTATCTAGTTATGTTAAGTTATCCTATCTGAGCACAATTCAACACCACAATGAACAATTTTGCTCGTTTTGCACGAATTATGCTCATTTTCGCACGATTCAGCCTCTAATTCGCACATATCCGCTGTAATTCGACTCTGTACTATCTAGTCATGTTAAGTTATCGTAACTGAGCACAATTCAACACCACAATGAACAATTTTGCTGGTTTTGAACGAATTATGCTCATTTTCGCACGATTCAGCCTCTAATTCGCACATATCCGCTGTAATTCGACTCTGTACTATCTAGTTAAGTTATCCTATCTGAGCACAATTCAACACCACAATGAACAATTTTGCTCGTTTTGCACGAATTTTGATCGTTTTGAACGAATTATGCTCATTTTCGCACGATTCAGCCTCTAATTCGCACATATCCGCTGTAATTCGACTCTGTACTATCTAGTCATGTTAAGGTATCGTAACTGAGCACAATTCAACACCACAATGAACAATTTTGCTGGTTTTGAACGAATTATGCTCATTTTCCCACGATTCAGGCTCTAATTCGCACATATCCGCTGTAATTCGACTCTGTACTATCTAGTTATGTTAAGTTATCCTATCTGAGCACAATTCAACACCACAATGAACAATTTTGCTGGTTTTGAACGAATTATGCTCATTATCGCACGATTCAGCCTCTAATTCGCACATATCCGCTGTAATTCGACTCTGTACTATCTAGTTATGTTAAGTTATCCTATCTGAGCACAATTCAACACCACAATGAACAATTTTGCTCGTTTTGCACGAATTATGCTCATTTTCGCACGATTCAGCCTCTAATTCGCACATATCCGCTGTAATTCGACTCTGTACTATCTAGTTATGTTAAGTTATCCTATCTGAGCACAATTCAACACCACAATGAACAATTTTGCTCGTTTTGCACGAATTATGCTCATTTTCGCACGATTCAGCCTCTAATTCGCACATATCCGCTGTAATTCGACTCTGTACTATCTAGTCATGTTAAGTTATCGTAACTGAGCACAATTCAACACCACAATGAACAATTTTGCTGGTTTTGAACGAATTATGCTCATTTTCGCACGATTCAGCCTCTAATTCGCACATATCCGCTGTAATTCGACTCTGTACTATCTAGTTATGTTAAGTTATCCTATCTGAGCACAATTCAACACCACAATGAACAATTTTGCTCGTTTTGCACGAATTTTGATCGTTTTGAACGAATTATGCTCATTTTCGCACGATTCAGCCTCTAATTCGCACATATCCGCTGTAATTCGACTCTGTACTATCTAGTCATGTTAAGGTATCGTAACTGAGCACAATTCAACACCACAATGAACAATTTTGCTGGTTTTGAACGAATTATGCTCATTTTCGCACGATTCAGGCTCTAATTCGCACATATCCGCTGTAATTCGACTCTGTACTATCTAGTTATGTTAAGTTATCCTATCTGAGCACAATTCAACACCACAATGAACAATTTTGCTGGTTTTGAACGAATTATGCTCATTTTCGCACGATTCAGCCTCTAATTCGCACATATCCGCTGTAATTCGACTCTGTACTATCTAGTCATGTTAAGTTATCGTAACTGAGCACAATTCAACACCACAATGAACAATTTTGATCGTTTTGAACGAATTATGCTCATTTTCGCACGATTCAGCCTCTAATTCGCACATATCCGCTGTAATTCGACTCTGTACTATCTAGTTATGTTAAGTTATCCTATCTGAGCACAATTCAACACCACAATGAACAATTTTGCTCGTTTTGCACGAATTATGCTCATTTTCGCACGATTCACGCTCTAATTCGCACATATCCGCTGTAATTCGACTGTGTACTATCTAGTCATGTTAAGTTATCGTAACTGAGCACAATTCAACACCACAATGAACAATTTTGCTGGTTTTGAACGAATTATGCTCATTTTCGCACGATTCAGCCTCTAATTCGCACATATCCGCTGTAATTCGACTCTGTACTATCTAGTTATGTTAAGTTATCCTATCTGAGCACAATTCAACACCACAATGAACAACTTTGCTCGTTTTGCACGAATTATGCTCATTTTCGCACGATTCAGCCTCTAATTCGCACATATCCGCTGTAATTCGACTCTGTACTATCTAGTTATGTTAAGTTATCCTATCTGAGCACAATTCAACACCACAATGAACAATTTTGCTCGGTTTGCACGAATTATGCTCATTTTCGCACGATTCAGCCTCTAATTCGCACATATCCGCCGTAATTCGACTCTGTACTATCTAGTCATGTTAAGTTATCGTAACTGAGCACAATTCAACACCACAATGAACAATTTTGCTGGTTTTGAACGAATTATGCTCATTTTCGCACGATTCAGCCTCTAATTCGCACATATCCGCTGTAATTCGACTCTGTACTATCTAGTCATGTTAAGTTATCGTAACTGAGCACAATTCAACACCACAATGAACAATTTAGCTGGTTTTGAACGAATTATGCTCATTTTCGCACGATTCAGGCTCCAATTCGCACATATCCGCTGTAATTCGACTCTGTACTATCTAGTCATGTTAAGTTATCCTATCTGAGCACAATTCAACACCACAATGAACAATTTTGCTCGTTTTGCACGAATTATGCTCATTTTCGCACGAATCAGCCTCTAATTCGCACATATCCGCTGTAATTCGACTCTGTACTATCTAGTTATGTTAAGTTATCCTATCTGAGCACAATTCAACACCACAATGAACAATTTTGCTCGTTTTGCTCGAATTATGCTCATTTTCGCACGATTCAGCCTCTAATTCGCACATATCCGCTGTAATTCGACTCTGTACTATCTAGTTATGTTAAGTTATCCTATCTGAGCACAATTCAACACCACAATGAACAATTTTGCTCGTTTTGCACGAATTATGCTCATTTTCGCACGATTCAGCCTCTAATTCGCACATATCCGCTGTAATTCGACTCTGTACTATCTAGTTATGTTAAGTTATCCTACCTGAGCACAATTCAACACCACAATGAACAATTTTGCTCGTTTTGCACGAATTATGCTCATTTTCGCACGATTCAGCCTCTAATTCGGACATATCCGCTGTAATTCGACTCTGTACTATCTAGTTATGTTAAGTTATCCTATCTGAGCACAATTCAACACCACAATGAACAATTTTGCTGGTTTTGAACGAATTATGCTCATTTTCGCACGATTCAGCCTCTAATTCGCACATATCCGCTGTAATTCGACTCTGTACTATCTAGTTATGTTAAGTTATCCTATCTGAGCACAATTCAACACCACAATGAACAATTTTGCTCGTTTTGCACGAATTTTGATCGTTTTGAACGAATTATGCTCATTTTCGCACGATTCAGCCTCTAATTCGCACATATCCGCTGTAATTCGACTCTGTACTATCTAGTCATGTTAAGTTATCGTAACTGAGCACAATTCAACACCACAATGAACAATTTTGCTTGTTTTGAACGAATTATGCTCATTTTCGCACGATTCAGCCTCTAATTCGCACATATCCGCTGTAATTCGACTCTGTACTATCTAGTCATGTTAAGTTATCGTAACTGAGCACAATTCAACACCACAATGAACAATTTTGCTGGTTTTGAACGAATTATGCTCATTTTCGCACGATTCAGCCTCTAATTCGCACATATCCGCTGTAATTCGACTCTGTACTATCTAGTTATGTTAAGTTATCCTATCTGAGCACAATTCAACACCACAATGAACAATTTTGCTCGTTTTGCACGAATTATGCTCATTTTCGCACGATTCAGCCTCTAATTCGCACATATCCGCTGTAATTCGACTCTGTACTATCTAGTTATGTTAAGTTATCCTATCTGAGCACAATTCAACACCACAATGAACAATTTTGCTCGTTTTGCACGAATTATGCTCATTTTCGCACGATTCAGCCTCTAATTCGCACATATCCGCTGTAATTCGACTCTGTACTATCTAGTCATGTTAAGTTATCGTAACTGAGCACAATTCAACACCACAATGAACAATTTTGCTGGTTTTGAACGAATTATGCTCATTTTCGCACGATTCAGCCTCTAATTCGCACATATCCGCTGTAATTCGACTCTGTACTATCTAGTTAAGTTATCCTATCTGAGCACAATTCAACACCACAATGAACAATTTTGCTCGTTTTGCACGAATTTTGATCGTTTTGAACGAATTATGCTCATTTTCGCACGATTCAGCCTCTAATTCGCACATATCCGCTGTAATTCGACTCTGTACTATCTAGTCATGTTAAGGTATCGTAACTGAGCACAATTCAACACCACAATGAACAATTTTGCTGGTTTTGAACGAATTATGCTCATTTTCCCACGATTCAGGCTCTAATTCGCACATATCCGCTGTAATTCGACTCTGTACTATCTAGTTATGTTAAGTTATCCTATCTGAGCACAATTCAACACCACAATGAACAATTTTGCTGGTTTTGAACGAATTATGCTCATTTTCGCACGATTCAGCCTCTAATTCGCACATATCCGCTGTAATTCGACTCTGTACTATCTAGTTATGTTAAGTTATCCTATCTGAGCACAATTCAACACCACAATGAACAATTTTGCTCGTTTTGCACGAATTATGCTCATTTTCGCACGATTCAGCCTCTAATTCGCACATATCCGCTGTAATTCGACTCTGTACTATCTAGTTATGTTAAGTTATCCTATCTGAGCACAATTCAACACCACAATGAACAATTTTGCTCGTTTTGCACGAATTATGCTCATTTTCGCACGATTCAGCCTCTAATTCGCACATATCCGCTGTAATTCGACTCTGTACTATCTAGTCATGTTAAGTTATCGTAACTGAGCACAATTCAACACCACAATGAACAATTTTGCTGGTTTTGAACGAATTATGCTCATTTTCGCACGATTCAGCCTCTAATTCGCACATATCCGCTGTAATTCGACTCTGTACTATCTAGTTATGTTAAGTTATCCTATCTGAGCACAATTCAACACCACAATGAACAATTTTGCTCGTTTTGCACGAATTTTGATCGTTTTGAACGAATTATGCTCATTTTCGCACGATTCAGCCTCTAATTCGCACATATCCGCTGTAATTCGACTCTGTACTATCTAGTCATGTTAAGGTATCGTAACTGAGCACAATTCAACACCACAATGAACAATTTTGCTGGTTTTGAACGAATTATGCTCATTTTCGCACGATTCAGCCTCTAATTCGCACATATCCGCTGTAATTCGACTCTGTACTATCTAGTTATGTTAAGTTATCCTACCTGAGCACAATTCAACACCACAATGAACAATTTTGCTCGTTTTGCACGAATTATGCTCATTTTCGCACGATTCAGCCTCTAATTCGGACATATCCGCTGTAATTCGACTCTGTACTATCTAGTTATGTTAAGTTATCCTATCTGAGCACAATTCAACACCACAATGAACAATTTTGATCGTTTTGAACGAATTATGCTCATTTTCGCACGATTCAGCCTCTAATTCGCACATATCCGCTGTAATTCGACTCTGTACTATCTAGTTATGTTAAGTTATCCTATCTGAGCACAATTCAACACCACAATGAACAATTTTGCTCGTTTTGCACGAATTATGCTCATTTTCGCACGATTCAGCCTCTAATTCGCACATATCCGCTGTAATTCGACTCTGTACTATCTAGTCATGTTAAGTTATCGTAACTGAGCACAATTCAACACCACAATGAACAATTTTGCTGGTTTTGAACGAATTATGCTCATTTTCGCACGATTCAGCCTCTAATTCGCACATATCCGCTGTAATTCGACTCTGTACTATCTAGTTAAGTTATCCTATCTGAGCACAATTCAACACCACAATGAACAATTTTGCTCGTTTTGCACGAATTTTGATCGTTTTGAACGAATTATGCTCATTTTCGCACGATTCAGCCTCTAATTCGCACATATCCGCTGTAATTCGACTCTGTACTATCTAGTCATGTTAAGGTATCGTAACTGAGCACAATTCAACACCACAATGAACAATTTTGCTGGTTTTGAACGAATTATGCTCATTTTCCCACGATTCAGGCTCTAATTCGCACATATCCGCTGTAATTCGACTCTGTACTATCTAGTTATGTTAAGTTATCCTATCTGAGCACAATTCAACACCACAATGAACAATTTTGCTGGTTTTGAACGAATTATGCTCATTTTCGCACGATTCAGCCTCTAATTCGCACATATCCGCTGTAATTCGACTCTGTACTATCTAGTTATGTTAAGTTATCCTATCTGAGCACAATTCAACACCACAATGAACAATTTTGCTCGTTTTGCACGAATTATGCTCATTTTCGCACGATTCAGCCTCTAATTCGCACATATCCGCTGTAATTCGACTCTGTACTATCTAGTTATGTTAAGTTATCCTATCTGAGCACAATTCAACACCACAATGAACAATTTTGCTCGTTTTGCACGAATTATGCTCATTTTCGCACGATTCAGCCTCTAATTCGCACATATCCGCTGTAATTCGACTCTGTACTATCTAGTCATGTTAAGTTATCGTAACTGAGCACAATTCAACACCACAATGAACAATTTTGCTGGTTTTGAACGAATTATGCTCATTTTCGCACGATTCAGCCTCTAATTCGCACATATCCGCTGTAATTCGACTCTGTACTATCTAGTTATGTTAAGTTATCCTATCTGAGCACAATTCAACACCACAATGAACAATTTTGCTCGTTTTGCACGAATTTTGATCGTTTTGAACGAATTATGCTCATTTTCGCACGATTCAGCCTCTAATTCGCACATATCCGCTGTAATTCGACTCTGTACTATCTAGTCATGTTAAGGTATCGTAACTGAGCACAATTCAACACCACAATGAACAATTTTGCTGGTTTTGAACGAATTATGCTCATTTTCGCACGATTCAGGCTCTAATTCGCACATATCCGCTGTAATTCGACTCTGTACTATCTAGTTATGTTAAGTTATCCTATCTGAGCACAATTCAACACCACAATGAACAATTTTGCTGGTTTTGAACGAATTATGCTCATTTTCGCACGATTCAGCCTCTAATTCGCACATATCCGCTGTAATTCGACTCTGTACTATCTAGTCATGTTAAGTTATCGTAACTGAGCACAATTCAACACCACAATGAACAATTTTGATCGTTTTGAACGAATTATGCTCATTTTCGCACGATTCAGCCTCTAATTCGCACATATCCGCTGTAATTCGACTCTGTACTATCTAGTTATGTTAAGTTATCCTATCTGAGCACAATTCAACACCACAATGAACAATTTTGCTCGTTTTGCACGAATTATGCTCATTTTCGCACGATTCACGCTCTAATTCGCACATATCCGCTGTAATTCGACTGTGTACTATCTAGTCATGTTAAGTTATCGTAACTGAGCACAATTCAACACCACAATGAACAATTTTGCTGGTTTTGAACGAATTATGCTCATTTTCGCACGATTCAGCCTCTAATTCGCACATATCCGCTGTAATTCGACTCTGTACTATCTAGTTATGTTAAGTTATCCTATCTGAGCACAATTCAACACCACAATGAACAACTTTGCTCGTTTTGCACGAATTATGCTCATTTTCGCACGATTCAGCCTCTAATTCGCACATATCCGCTGTAATTCGACTCTGTACTATCTAGTTATGTTAAGTTATCCTATCTGAGCACAATTCAACACCACAATGAACAATTTTGCTCGGTTTGCACGAATTATGCTCATTTTCGCACGATTCAGCCTCTAATTCGCACATATCCGCCGTAATTCGACTCTGTACTATCTAGTCATGTTAAGTTATCGTAACTGAGCACAATTCAACACCACAATGAACAATTTTGCTGGTTTTGAACGAATTATGCTCATTTTCGCACGATTCAGCCTCTAATTCGCACATATCCGCTGTAATTCGACTCTGTACTATCTAGTCATGTTAAGTTATCGTAACTGAGCACAATTCAACACCACAATGAACAATTTAGCTGGTTTTGAACGAATTATGCTCATTTTCGCACGATTCAGGCTCCAATTCGCACATATCCGCTGTAATTCGACTCTGTACTATCTAGTCATGTTAAGTTATCCTATCTGAGCACAATTCAACACCACAATGAACAATTTTGCTCGTTTTGCACGAATTATGCTCATTTTCGCACGAATCAGCCTCTAATTCGCACATATCCGCTGTAATTCGACTCTGTACTATCTAGTTATGTTAAGTTATCCTATCTGAGCACAATTCAACACCACAATGAACAATTTTGCTCGTTTTGCACGAATTATGCTCATTTTCGCACGATTCAGCCTCTAATTCGCACATATCCGCTGTAATTCGACTCTGTACTATCTAGTTATGTTAAGTTATCCTATCTGAGCACAATTCAACACCACAATGAACAATTTTGCTCGTTTTGCACGAATTATGCTCATTTTCGCACGATTCAGCCTCTAATTCGCACATATCCGCTGTAATTCGACTCTGTACTATCTAGTTATGTTAAGTTATCCTACCTGAGCACAATTCAACACCACAATGAACAATTTTGCTCGTTTTGCACGAATTATGCTCATTTTCGCACGATTCAGCCTCTAATTCGGACATATCCGCTGTAATTCGACTCTGTACTATCTAGTTATGTTAAGTTATCCTATCTGAGCACAATTCAACACCACAATGAACAATTTTGCTGGTTTTGAACGAATTATGCTCATTTTCGCACGATTCAGCCTCTAATTCGCACATATCCGCTGTAATTCGACTCTGTACTATCTAGTTATGTTAAGTTATCCTATCTGAGCACAATTCAACACCACAATGAACAATTTTGCTCGTTTTGCACGAATTTTGATCGTTTTGAACGAATTATGCTCATTTTCGCACGATTCAGCCTCTAATTCGCACATATCCGCTGTAATTCGACTCTGTACTATCTAGTCATGTTAAGTTATCGTAACTGAGCACAATTCAACACCACAATGAACAATTTTGCTTGTTTTGAACGAATTATGCTCATTTTCGCACGATTCAGCCTCTAATTCGCACATATCCGCTGTAATTCGACTCTGTACTATCTAGTCATGTTAAGTTATCGTAACTGAGCACAATTCAACACCACAATGAACAATTTTGCTGGTTTTGAACGAATTATGCTCATTTTCGCACGATTCAGCCTCTAATTCGCACATATCCGCTGTAATTCGACTCTGTACTATCTAGTTATGTTAAGTTATCCTATCTGAGCACAATTCAACACCACAATGAACAATTTTGCTCGTTTTGCACGAATTATGCTCATTTTCGCACGATTCAGCCTCTAATTCGCACATATCCGCTGTAATTCGACTCTGTACTATCTAGTTATGTTAAGTTATCCTATCTGAGCACAATTCAACACCACAATGAACAATTTTGCTCGTTTTGCACGAATTATGCTCATTTTCGCACGATTCAGCCTCTAATTCGCACATATCCGCTGTAATTCGACTCTGTACTATCTAGTCATGTTAAGTTATCGTAACTGAGCACAATTCAACACCACAATGAACAATTTTGCTGGTTTTGAACGAATTATGCTCATTTTCGCACGATTCAGCCTCTAATTCGCACATATCCGCTGTAATTCGACTCTGTACTATCTAGTTAAGTTATCCTATCTGAGCACAATTCAACACCACAATGAACAATTTTGCTCGTTTTGCACGAATTTTGATCGTTTTGAACGAATTATGCTCATTTTCGCACGATTCAGCCTCTAATTCGCACATATCCGCTGTAATTCGACTCTGTACTATCTAGTCATGTTAAGGTATCGTAACTGAGCACAATTCAACACCACAATGAACAATTTTGCTGGTTTTGAACGAATTATGCTCATTTTCCCACGATTCAGGCTCTAATTCGCACATATCCGCTGTAATTCGACTCTGTACTATCTAGTTATGTTAAGTTATCCTATCTGAGCACAATTCAACACCACAATGAACAATTTTGCTGGTTTTGAACGAATTATGCTCATTTTCGCACGATTCAGCCTCTAATTCGCACATATCCGCTGTAATTCGACTCTGTACTATCTAGTTATGTTAAGTTATCCTATCTGAGCACAATTCAACACCACAATGAACAATTTTGCTCGTTTTGCACGAATTATGCTCATTTTCGCACGATTCAGCCTCTAATTCGCACATATCCGCTGTAATTCGACTCTGTACTATCTAGTTATGTTAAGTTATCCTATCTGAGCACAATTCAACACCACAATGAACAATTTTGCTCGTTTTGCACGAATTATGCTCATTTTCGCACGATTCAGCCTCTAATTCGCACATATCCGCTGTAATTCGACTCTGTACTATCTAGTCATGTTAAGTTATCGTAACTGAGCACAATTCAACACCACAATGAACAATTTTGCTGGTTTTGAACGAATTATGCTCATTTTCGCACGATTCAGCCTCTAATTCGCACATATCCGCTGTAATTCGACTCTGTACTATCTAGTTATGTTAAGTTATCCTATCTGAGCACAATTCAACACCACAATGAACAATTTTGCTCGTTTTGCACGAATTTTGATCGTTTTGAACGAATTATGCTCATTTTCGCACGATTCAGCCTCTAATTCGCACATATCCGCTGTAATTCGACTCTGTACTATCTAGTCATGTTAAGGTATCGTAACTGAGCACAATTCAACACCACAATGAACAATTTTGCTGGTTTTGAACGAATTATGCTCATTTTCCCACGATTCAGGCTCTAATTCGCACATATCCGCTGTAATTCGACTCTGTACTATCTAGTTATGTTAAGTTATCCTATCTGAGCACAATTCAACACCACAATGAACAATTTTGCTCGTTTTGCACGAATTATGCTCATTTTCGCACGATTCAGCCTCTAATTCGCACATATCCGCTGTAATTCGACTCTGTACTATCTAGTTATGTTAAGTTATCCTATCTGAGCACAATTCAACACCACAATGAACAATTTTGCTCGTTTTGCACGAATTATGCTCATTTTCGCACGATTCAGCCTCTAATTCGCACATATCCGCTGTAATTCGACTCTGTACTATCTAGTCATGTTAAGTTATCGTAACTGAGCACAATTCAACACCACAATGAACAATTTTGCTCGTTTTGAACGAATTATGCTCATTTTCGCACGATTCAGCCTCTAATTCGCACATATCCGCTGTAATTCGACTGTGTACTATCTAGTCATGTTAAGTTATCGTAACTGAGCACAATTCAACACCACAATGAACAATTTTGCTGGTTTTGAACGAATTATGCTCATTTTCGCACGATTCAGCCTCTAATTCGCACATATCCGCTGTAATTCGACTCTGTACTATCTAGTTATGTTAAGTTATCCTATCTGAGCACAATTCAACACCACAATGAACAATTTTGCTCGTTTTGCACGAATTTTGATCGTTTTGAACGAATTATGCTCATTTTCGCACGATTCAGCCTCTAATTCGCACATATCCGCTGTAATTCGACTCTGTACTATCTAGTCATGTTAAGTTATCGTAACTGAGCACAATTCAACACCACAATGAACAATTTTGCTGGTTTTGAACGAATTATGCTCATTTTCCCACGATTCAGGCTCTAATTCGCACATATCCGCTGTAATTCGACTCTGTACTATCTAGTTATGTTAAGTTATCCTATCTGAGCACAATTCAACACCACAATGAACAATTTTGCTCGTTTTGCACGAATTATGCTCATTTTGGCACGATTCAGCCTCTAATTCGCACATATCCGCTGTAATTCGACTCTGTACTATCTAGTTATGTTAAGTTATCCTATCTGAGCACAATTCAACACCACAATGAACAATTTTGCTCGTTTTGCACGAATTATGCTCATTTTCGCACGATTCAGCCTCTAATTCGCACATATCCGCTGTAATTCGACTCTGTACTATCTAGTCATGTTAAGTTATCGTAACTGAGCTCAATTCAACACCACAATGAACAATTTTGCTGGTTTTGAACGAATTATGCTCATTTTCGCACGATTCAGCCTCTAATTCGCACATATCCGCTGCAATTCAACTCTGTACTATCTAGTCATGTTAAGTTATCGTAACTGAGCACAATTCAACACCACAATGAACAATTTTGCTGGTTTTGAACGAATTATGCTCATTTTCGCACGATTCAGCCTCTAATTCGCACATATCCGCTGTAATTCGACTCTGTACTATCTAGTTATGTTAAGTTATCCTATCTGAGCACAATTCAACACCACAATGAACAATTTTGCTGGTTTTGAACGAATTATGCTCATTTTCGCACGATTCAGCCTCTAATTCGCACATATCCGCTGTAATTCGACTCTGTACTATCTAGTCATGTTAAGTTATCGTAACTGAGCACAATTCAACACCACAATGAACAATTTTGATCGTTTTGAACGAATTATGCTCATTTTCGCACGATTCAGCCTCTAATTCGCACATATCCGCTGTAATTCGACTCTGTACTATCTAGTTATGTTAAGTTATCCTATCTGAGCACAATTCAACACCACAATGAACAATTTTGCTCGTTTTGCACGAATTATGCTCATTTTCGCACGATTCACGCTCTAATTCGCACATATCCGCTGTAATTCGACTGTGTACTATCTAGTCATGTTAAGTTATCGTAACTGAGCACAATTCAACACCACAATGAACAATTTTGCTGGTTTTGAACGAATTATGCTCATTTTCGCACGATTCAGCCTCTAATTCGCACATATCCGCTGTAATTCGACTCTGTACTATCTAGTTATGTTAAGTTATCCTATCTGAGCACAATTCAACACCACAATGAACAACTTTGCTCGTTTTGCACGAATTATGCTCATTTTCGCACGATTCAGCCTCTAATTCGCACATATCCGCTGTAATTCGACTCTGTACTATCTAGTTATGTTAAGTTATCCTATCTGAGCACAATTCAACACCACAATGAACAATTTTGCTCGGTTTGCACGAATTATGCTCATTTTCGCACGATTCAGCCTCTAATTCGCACATATCCGCCGTAATTCGACTCTGTACTATCTAGTCATGTTAAGTTATCGTAACTGAGCACAATTCAACACCACAATGAACAATTTTGCTGGTTTTGAACGAATTATGCTCATTTTCGCACGATTCAGCCTCTAATTCGCACATATCCGCTGTAATTCGACTCTGTACTATCTAGTTATGTTAAGTTATCCTATCTGAGCACAATTCAACACCACAATGATCAATTTTGCTCGTTTTGCACGAATTATGCTCATTTTCGCACGATTCAGCCTCTAATTCGCACATATCCGCTGTAATTCGACTCTGTACTATCTAGTTATGTTAAGTTATCCTATCTGAGCACAATTCAACACCACAATGAACAATTTTGCTCGTTTTGCACGAATTATGCTCATTTTCGCTCGATTCAGCCTCTAATTCGCACATATCCGCCGTAATTCGACTCTGTACTATCTAGTCATGTTAAGTTATCGTAACTGAGCACAATTCAACACCACAATGAACAATTTTGCTGGTTTTGAACGAATTATGCTCATTTTCGCACGATTCAGCCTCTAATTCGCACATATCCGCTGTAATTCGACTCTGTACTATCTATTCATGTTAAGTTATCGTAACTGAGCACAGTTCAACACCACAATGAACAATTTTGCTGGTTTTGAACAAATTATGCTCATTTACGCACCATTCAGCCTCTAATTCGCACATATCCGCTGTAATTCGACTCTGTACTATCTAGTTATGTTAAGTTATCCTATCTGAGCACAATTCAACACCACAATGAACAATTTTGCTCGTTTTGCACGAATTATGCTCATTTTCGCACGAATCAGCCTCTAATTCGCACATATCCGCTGTAATTCGACTCTGTACTATCTAGTCACGTCAAGTTATCGTAACTGAGCACAATTCAACACCACAATGAACAATTTTGCTGGTTTTGAACAAATTATGCTCATTTTCGCACGATTCAGCCTCTAATTCGCACATATCCGCTGTAATTCGACTCTGTACTATCTAGTCATGTTAAGTTATCGTAACTGAGCACAATTCAACACCACAATGAACAATTTTGCTGGTTTTGAACGAATTATGCTCATTTTCGCACGATTCAGCCTCTAATTCGCACATATCCGCTGTAATTCGACTCTGTACTATCTAGTTATGTTAAGTTATCCTATCTGAGCACAATTCAACACCACAATGAACAATTTTGCTCGTTTTGCACGAATTATGCTCATTTTCGCACGATTCAGCCTCTAATTCGCACATATCCGCCGTAATTCGACTCTGTACTATCTAGTCATGTTAAGTTATCGTAACTGAGCACAATTCAACACCACAATGAACAATTTTGCTGGTTTTGAACGAATTATGCTCATTTTCGCACGATTCAGCCTCTAATTCGCACATATCCGCTGTAATTCGACTCTGTACTATCTAGTTATGTTAAGTTATCCTATCTGAGCACAATTCAACACCACAATGAACAACTTTGCTCGTTTTGCACGAATTATGCTCATTTTCGCACGATTCAGCCTCTAATTCGCACATATCCGCTGTAATTCGACTCTGTACTATCTAGTTATGTTAAGTTATCCTATCTGAGCACAATTCAACACCACAATGAACAATTTTGCTCGGTTTGCACGAATTATGCTCATTTTCGCACGATTCAGCCTCTAATTCGCACATATCCGCCGTAATTCGACTCTGTACTATCTAGTCATGTTAAGTTATCGTAACTGAGCACAATTCAACACCACAATGAACAATTTTGCTGGTTTTGAACGAATTATGCTCATTTTCGCACGATTCAGCCTCTAATTCGCACATATCCGCTGTAATTCGACTCTGTACTATCTAGTCATGTTAAGTTATCGTAACTGAGCACAATTCAACACCACAATGAACAATTTAGCTGGTTTTGAACGAATTATGCTCATTTTCGCACGATTCAGGCTCTAATTCGCACATATCCGCTGTAATTCGACTCTGTACTATCTAGTCATGTTAAGTTATCCTATCTGAGCACAATTCAACACCACAATGAACAATTTTGCTCGTTTTGCACGAATTATGCTCATTTTCGCACGAATCAGCCTCTAATTCGCACATATCCGCTGTAATTCGACTCTGTACTATCTAGTTATGTTAAGTTATCCTATCTGAGCACAATTCAACACCACAATGAACAATTTTGCTCGTTTTGCACGAATTATGCTCATTTTCGCACGATTCAGCCTCTAATTCGCACATATCCGCTGTAATTCGACTCTGTACTATCTAGTTATGTTAAGTTATCCTATCTGAGCACAATTCAACACCACAATGAACAATTTTGCTCGTTTTGCACGAATTATGCTCATTTTCGCACGATTCAGCCTCTAATTCGCACATATCCGCCGTAATTCGACTCTGTACTATCTAGTCATGTTAAGTTATCGTAACTGAGCACAATTCAACACCACAATGAACAATTTTGCTGGTTTTGAACGAATTATGCTCATTTTCGCACGATTCAGCCTCTAATTCGCACATATCCGCTGTAATTCGACTCTGTACTATCTAGTCATGTTAAGTTATCGTAACTGAGCACAATTCAACACCACAATGAACAATTTTGCTGGTTTTGAACGAATTATGCTCATTTTCGCACGATTCAGCCTCTAATTCGCACATATCCGCTGTAATTCGACTCTGTACTATCTAGTTATGTTAAGTTATCCTATCTGAGCACAATTCAACACCACAATGATCAATTTTGCTCGTTTTGCACGAATTATGCTCATTTTCGCACGATTCAGCCTCTAATTCGCACATATCCGCTGTAATTCGACTCTGTACTATCTAGTTATGTTAAGTTATCCTATCTGAGCACAATTCAACACCACAATGAACAATTTTGCTCGTTTTGCACGAATTATGCTCATTTTCGCACGAATCAGCCTCTAATTCGCACATATCCGCTGTAATTCGACTCTGTACTATCTAGTCACGTCAAGTTATCGTAACTGAGCACAATTCAACACCACAATGAACAATTTTGCTCGTTTTGCACGAATTTTGATCGTTTTGAACGAATTATGCTCATTTTCGCACGATTCAGCCTCTAATTCGCACATATCCGCTGTAATTCGACTCTGTACTATCTAGTTATGTTAAGTTATCCTATCTGAGCACAATTCAACACCACAATGAACAATTTTGCTCGTTTTGCACGAATTATGCTCATTTTCGCACGATTCAGCCTCTAATTCGCACATATCCGCTGTAATTCGACTCTGTACTATCTAGTCATGTTAAGTTACCGTAACTGAGCGCAATTCAACACCACAATGAACAATTTTGCTGGTTTTGAACGAATTATGCTCATTTTCGCACGATTCAGCCTCTAATTCGCACATATCCGCTGTAATTCGACTCTGTACTATCTAGTAATGTTAAGTTATCCTATCTGAGCACAATTCAACACCACAATGAACAATTTTGCTCGTTTTGTACGAATTATGCTCATTTTCGCACGATTCAGCCTCTAATTCGCACATATCCGCTGTAATTCGACTCTGTACTATCTAGTTATGTTAAGTTATCCTATCTGAGCACAATTCAACACCACAATGAACAATTTTGCTCGTTTTGCACGAATTATGCTCATTTTCGCACGAATCAGCCTCTAATTCGCACATATCCGCTGTAATTCGACTCTGTACTATCTAGTCATGTTAAGTTATCGTAACTGAGCACAATTCAACACCACAATGAACAATTTTGCTGGTTTTGAACGAATTATGCTCATTTTCGCACGATTCAGCCTCTAATTCGCACATATCCGCTGTAATTCGACTCTGTACTATCTAGTCATGTTTAGTTATCGTAACTGAGCACAATTCAACACCACAATGAACAATTTTGCTGGTTTTGAACGAATTATGCTCATTTTCGCACGATTCAGCCTCTAATTCGCACATATCCGCTGTAATTCGACTCTGTACTATCTAGTCATGTTAAGTTATCGTAACTGAGCACAATTCAACACCACAATGAACAATTTTGCTGGTTTTGAACGAATTATGCTCATTTTCGCACGATTCAGCCTCTAATTCGCACATATCCGCTGTAATTCGACTCTGTACTATCTAGTTATGTTAAGTTATCCTATCTGAGCACAATTCAACACCACAATGAACAATTTTGCTCGTTTTGCACGAATTATGCTCATTTTCGCACGAATCAGCCTCTAATTCGCACATATCCGCTGTAATTCGACTCTGTACTATCTAGTCATGTTAAGTTATCGTAACTGAGCACAATTCAACACCACAATGTACAATTTTGCTGGTTTTGAACGAATTATGCTCATTTTCGCACGATTCAGGCTCTAATTCGCACATATCCGCTGTAATTCGACTCTGTACTATCTAGTTATGTTAAGTTATCCTATCTGAGCACAATTCAACACCACAATGAACAATTTTGCTCGTTTTGCACGAATTATGCTCATTTTCGCACGATTCAGCCTCTAATTCGCACATATCCGCTGCAATTCGTCTCTGTACTATCTAGTCATGTTAAGTTATCGTAACTGAGCACAATTCAACACCACAATGAACAATTTTGCTGGTTTTGAACGAATTATGCTCATTTTCGCACGATTCAGCCTCTAATTCGCACATATCCGCTGTAATTCGACTCTGTACTATCTAGTTATGTTAAGTTATCCTATCTGAGCACAATTCAACACCACAATGAACAATTTTGCTCGTTTTGCACGAATTATGCTCATTTTCGCACGATTCAGCCTCTAATTCGCACATATCCGCTGTAATTCGACTCTGTACTATCCAGTTATGTTAAGTTATCCTATCTGAGCACAATTCAACACCACAATGAACAATTTTGCTCGTTTTGCACGAATTATGCTCATTTTCGCACGATTCAGCCTCTAATTCGCACATATCCGCTGTAATTCGACTCTGTACTATCTAGTTATGTTAAGTTATCCTATCTGAACACAATTCAACACCACAATGAACAATTTTGCTCGTTTTGCACGAATTATGCTCATGTTCGCACGATTCAGCCTCTAATTCGCACATATCCGCTGTAATTCGACTCTGTACTATCTAGTTATGTTAAGTTATCCTATCTGAACACAATTCAACACCACAATGAACAATTTTGCTCGTTTTGCACGAATTATGCTCATGTTCGCACGATTCAGCCTCTAATTCGCACATATCCGCTGTAATTCGACTCTGTACTATCTAGTCATGTTAAGTTATCGTAACTGAGCACAATTCAACACCACAATGAACAATTTTGCTGGTTTTGAACGAATTATGCTCATTTTCGCACGATTCAGCCTCCAATTCGCACATATCCGCTGTAATTCGACTCTGTACTATCTAGTCATGTTAAGTTATCGTAACTGAGCACAATTCAACACCACAATGAACAATTTTGCTGGTTTTGAACGAATTATGCTCATTTTCGCACGATTCAGCCTCTAATTCGCACATATCCGCTGTAATTCGACTCTGTACTATCTAGTTATGTTAAGTTATCCTATCTGAGCACAATTCAACACCACAATGAACAATTTTGCTCGTTTTGCACGAATTTTGATCGTTTTGAACGAATTATGCTCATTTTCGCACGATTCAGCCTCTAATTCGCACATCTCCGCTGTAATTCGACTCTGTACTATCTAGTCATGTTAAGTTATCGTAACTGAGCACAATTCAACACCACATTGAACAATTTTGCTGGTTTTGAACGAATTATGCTCATTTTCGCACGATTCAGCCTCTAATTCGCACATATCCGCTGTAATTCGACTCTGTACTATCTAGTTATGTTAAGTTATCCTATCTGAGCACAATTCAACACCACAATGAACAATTTTGCTCGTTTTGCACGAATTATGCTCATTTTCGCACGATTCAGCCTCTAATTCGCACATATCCGCTGTAATTCGACTCTGTACTATCTAGTTATGTTAAGTTATCCTATCTGAGCACAATTCAACACCACAATGAACAATTTTGCTCGTTTTGCACGAATTTTGATCGTTTTGAACGAATTATGCTCATTTTCGCACGATTCAGCCTCTAATTCGCACATATCCGCTGTAATTCGACTCTGTACTATCTAGTTATGTTAAGTTATCCTATCTGAGCACAATTCAACACCACAATGAACAATTTTGCTCGTTTTGCACGAATTATGCTCATTTTCGCACGATTCAGCCTCTAATTCGCACATATCCGCTGTAATTCGACTCTGTACTATCTAGTCATGTTAAGTTATCGTAACTGAGCACAATTCAACACCACAATGAACAATTTTGCTGGTTTTGAACGAATTATGCTCATTTTCGCACGATTCAGGCTCTAATTCGCACATATCCGCTGTAATTCGACTCTGTACTATCTAGTCATGTTAAGTTATCGTAACTGAGCACAATTCAACACCACAATGAACAATTTTGCTGGTTTTGAACGAATTATGCTCATTTTCGCACGATTCAGCCTCTAATTCGCACATATCCGCTGTAATTCGACTCTGTACTATCTAGTTATGTTAAGTTATCCTATCTGAGCACAATTCAACACCACAATGAACAATTTTGCTCGTTTTGCACGAATTTTGATCGTTTTGAACGAATTATGCTCATTTTCGCACGATTCAGCCTCTAATTCGCACATATCCGCTGTAATTCGACTCTGTACTATCTAGTCATGTTAAGTTATCGTAACTGAGCACAATTCAACACCACAATGAACAATTTTGCTGGTTTTGAACGAATTATGCTCATTTTCGCACGATTCAGCCTCTAATTCGCACATATCCGCTGCAATTCGACTCTGTACTATCTAGTCATGTTAAGTTATCGTAACTGAGCACAATTCAACACCACAATGAACAATTTTGCTGGTTTTGAACGAATTATGCTCATTTTCGCACGATTCAGGCTCTAATTCGCACATATCCGCTGTAATTCGACTCTGTACTATCTAGTCATGTTAAGTTATCGTAACTGAGCACAATTCAACACCACAATGAACAATTTTGCTGGTTTTGAACGAATTATGCTCATTTTCGCACGATTCAGCCTCCAATTCGCACATATCCGCTGCAATTCGACTCTGTACTATCTAGTCATGTTAAGTTATCGTAACTGAGCACAATTCAACACCACAATGAACAATTTTGCTGGTTTTGAACGAATTATGCTCATTTTCGCACGATTCAGCCTCTAATTCGCACATATCCGCTGTAATTCGACTCTGTACTATCTAGTTATGTTAAGTTATCCTATCTGAGCACAATTCAACACCACAATGAACAATTTTGCTCGTTTTGCACGAATTTTGATCGTTTTGAACGAATTATGCTCATTTTCGCACGATTCAGCCTCTAATTCGCACATATCCGCTGTAATTCGACTCTGTACTATCTAGTCATGTTAAGTTATCGTAACTGAGCACAATTCAACACCACAATGAACAATTTTGCTGGTTTTGAACGAATTATGCTCATTTTCGCACGATTCAGCCTCTAATTCGCACATATCCGCTGCAATTCGACTCTGTACTATCTAGTCATGTTAAGTTATCGTAACTGAGCACAATTCAACACCACAATGAACAATTTTGCTGGTTTTGAACGAATTATGCTCATTTTCGCACGTTTCAGCCTCTAATTCGCACATATCCGCTGTAATTCGACTCTGTACTATCTAGTCATGTTAAGTTATCGTAACTGAGCACAATTCAACACCACAATGAACAATTTTGATCGTTTTGAACGAATTATGCTCATTTTCGCACGATTCAGCCTCTAATTCGCACATATCCGCTGTAATTCTACTCTGTACTATCTAGTTATGTTAAGTTATCCTATCTGAGCACAATTCAACACCACAATGAACAATTTTTACTCGTTTTGCACGAATTATGCTCATTTTCGCACGATTCAGCCTCTAATTCGCACATATAAGCTGTAATTCGACTCTGTACTATCTAGTTATGTTAAGTTATCCTATCTGAGCGCAATTCAACACCACAATGAACAATTTTGCTCGTTTTGCACGAATTATGCTCATTTTCGCACGAATCAGCCTCTAATTCGCACATATCCGCTGTAATTCGACTCTGTACTATCTAGTTATGTTAAGTTATCCTATCTGAGCACAATTCAACACCACAATGAACAATTTTGCTCGTTTTGCACGAATTTTGATCGTTTTGAACGAATTATGCTCATTTTCGCACGATTCAGCCTCTAATTCGCACATCTCCGCTGTAATTCGACTCTGTACTATCTAGTCATGTTAAGTTATCGTAACTGAGCACAATTCAACACCACAATGAACAATTTTGCTGGTTTTGAACGAATTATGCTCATTTTCGCACGATTCAGCCTCTAATTCGCACATATCCGCTGCAATTCGACTCTGTACTATCTAGTCATGTTAAGTTATCGTAACTGAGCACAATTCAACACCACAATGAACAATTTTGCTGGTTTTGAACGAATTATGCTCATTTTCGCACGATTCAGCCTCTAATTCGCACATATCCGCTGTAATTCGACTCTGTACTATCTAGTTATGTTAAGTTATCCTATCTGAGCACAATTCAACACCACAATGAACAATTTTGCTCGTTTTGCACGAATTTTGATCGTTTTGAACGAATTATGCTCATTTTCGCACGATTCAGCCTCTAATTCGCACATCTCCGCTGTAATTCGACTCTGTACTATCTAGTCATGTTAAGTTATCGTAACTGAGCACAATTCAACACCACAATGAACAATTTTGCTGGTTTTGAAAGAATTATGCTCATTTTCGCACGATTCAGCCTCTAATTCGCACATATCCGCTGCAATTCGACTCTGTACTATCTAGTCATGTTAAGTTATCGTAACTGAGTACAATTCAACACCACAATGAACAATTTTGCTGGTTTTGAACGAATTATGCTCATTTTCGCACGATTCAGGCTCTAATTCGCACATATCCGCTGTAATTCGACTCTGTACTATCTAGTCATGTTAAGTTATCGTAACTGAGCACAATTCAACACCACAATGAACAATTTTGCTGGTTTTGAACGAATTATGCTCATTTTCGCACGATTCAGCCTCCAATTCGCACATATCCGCTGCAATTCGACTCTGTACTATCTAGTCATGTTAAGTTATCGTAACTGAGCACAATTCAACACCACAATGAACAATTTTGCTGGTTTTGAACGAATTATGCTCATTTTCGCACGATTCAGCCTCTAATTCGCACATATCCGCTGTAATTCGACTCTGTACTATCTAGTTATGTTAAGTTATCCTATCTGAGCACAATTCAACACCACAATGAACAATTTTGCTCGTTTTGCACGAATTTTGATCGTTTTGAACGAATTATGCTCATTTTCGCACGATTCAGCCTCTAATTCGCACATATCCGCTGTAATTCGACTCTGTACTATCTAGTCATGTTAAGTTATCGTAACTGAGCACAATTCAACACCACAATGAACAATTTTGCTGGTTTTGAACGAATTATGCTCATTTTCGCACGATTCAGCCTCTAATTCGCACATATCCGCTGCAATTCGACTCTGTACTATCTAGTCATGTTAAGTTATCGTAACTGAGCACAATTCAACACCACAATGAACAATTTTGCTGGTTTTGAACGAATTATGCTCATTTTCGCACGATTCAGCCTCTAATTCGCACATATCCGCTGTAATTCGACTCTGTACTATCTAGTCATGTTAAGTTATCGTAACTGAGCACAATTCAACACCACAATGAACAATTTTGATCGTTTTGAACGAATTATGCTCATTTTCGCACGATTCAGCCTCTAATTCGCACATATCCGCTGTAATTCTACTCTGTACTATCTAGTTATGTTAAGTTATCCTATCTGAGCACAATTCAACACCACAATGAACAATTTTTACTCGTTTTGCACGAATTATGCTCATTTTCGCACGATTCAGCCTCTAATTCGCACATATAAGCTGTAATTCGACTCTGTACTATCTAGTTATGTTAAGTTATCCTATCTGAGCACAATTCAACACCACAATGAACAATTTTGCTCGTTTTGCACGAATTATGCTCATTTTCGCTCGATTCAGCCTCTAATTCGCACATATCCGCCGTAATTCGACTCTGTACTATCTAGTCATGTGAAGTTATCGTAACTGAGCACAATTCAACACCACAATGAACAATTTTGCTGGTTTTGAACGAATTATGCTCATTTTCGCACGATTCAGCCTCTAATTCGCACATATCCGCTGTAATTCGACTCTGTACTATCTAGTCATGTTAAGTTATCGTAACTGAGCACAATTCAACACCACAATGAACAATTTTGCTGGTTTTGAACGAATTATGCTCATTTACGCACGATTCAGCCTCTAATTCGCACATATCCGCTGTAATTCGACTCTGTACTATCTAGTTATGTTAAGTTATCCTATCTGAGCACAATTCAACACCACAATGAACAATTTTGCTCGTTTTGCACGAATTATGCTCATTTTCGCACGAATCAGCCTCTAATTCGCACATATCCGCTGTAATTCGACTCTGTACTATCTAGTCATGTCAAGTTATCGTAACTGAGCACAATTCAACACCACAATGAACAATTTTGCTGGTTTTGAACGAATTATGCTCATTTTCGCACGATTCAGCCTCTAATTCGCACATATCCGCTGTAATTCGACTCTGTACTATCTAGTCATGTTAAGTTATCGTAACTGAGCACAATTCAACACCACAATGAACAATTTTGCTGGTTTTGAACGAATTATGCTCATTTTCGCACGATTCAGCCTCTAATTCGCACATATCCGCTGTAATTCGACTCTGTACTATCTAGTTATGTTAAGTTATCCTATCTGAGCACAATTCAACACCACAATGAACAATTTTGCTCGTTTTGCACGAATTTTGATCGTTTTGAACGAATTATGCTCATTTTCGCACGATTCAGCCTCTAATTCGCACATCTCCGCTGTAATTCGACTCTGTACTATCTAGTCATGTTAAGTTATCGTAACTGAGCACAATTCAACACCACAATGAACAATTTTGCTGGTTTTGAACGAATTATGCTCATTTTCGCACGATTCAGCCTCTAATTCGCACATATCCGCTGCAATTCGACTCTGTACTATCTAGTCATGTTAAGTTATCGTAACTGAGCACAATTCAACACCACAATGAACAATTTTGCTGGTTTTGAACGAATTATGCTCATTTTCGCACGATTCAGCCTCCAATTCGCACATATCCGCTGTAATTCGACTCTGTACTATCTAGTTATGTTAAGTTATCCTATCTGAGCACAATTCAACACCACAATGAACAATTTTGCTCGTTTTGCACGAATTATGCTCATTTTCGCACGATTCAGCCTCTAATTCGCACATATCCGCTGTAATTCGACTCTGTACTATCTAGTTATGTTAAGTTATCCTATCTGAGCACAATTCAACACCACAATGAACAATTTTGCTCGTTTTGCACGAATTATGCTCATTTTCGCACGATTCAGCCTCTAATTCGCACATATCCGCTGTAATTCGACTCTGTACTATCTAGTCATGTTAAGTTATCGTAACTGAGCACAATTCAACACCACAATGAACAATTTTGCTGGTTTTGAACGAATTATGCTCATTTTCGCACGATTCAGGCTCTAATTCGCACATATCCGCTGTAATTCGACTCTGTACTATCTAGTCATGTTAAGTTATCGTAACTGAGCACAATTCAACACCACAATGAACAATTTTGCTGGTTTTGAACGAATTATGCTCATTTTCGCACGATTCAGCCTCTAATTCGCACATATCCGCTGTAATTCGACTCTGTACTATCTAGTTATGTTAAGTTATCCTATCTGAGCACAATTCAACACCACAATGAACAATTTTGCTCGTTTTGCACGAATTTTGATCGTTTTGAACGAATTATGCTCATTTTCGCACGATTCAGCCTCTAATTCGCACATATCCGCTGTAATTCGACTCTGTACTATCTAGTCATGTTAAGTTATCGTAACTGAGCACAATTCAACACCACAATGAACAATTTTGATCGTTTTGAACGAATTATGCTCATTTTCGCACGATTCAGCCTCTAATTCGCACATATCCGCTGTAATTCTACTCTGTACTATCTAGTTATGTTAAGTTATCCTATCTGAGCACAATTCAACACCACAATGAACAATTTTTACTCGTTTTGCACGAATTATGCTCATTTTCGCACGATTCAGCCTCTAATTCGCACATATAAGCTGTAATTCGACTCTGTACTATCTAGTTATGTTAAGTTATCCTATCTGAGCACAATTCAACACCACAATGAACAATTTTGCTCGTTTTGCACGAATTATGCTCATTTTCGCTCGATTCAGCCTCTAATTCGCACATATCCGCCGTAATTCGACTCTGTACTATCTAGTCATGTGAAGTTATCGTAACTGAGCACAATTCAACACCACAATGAACAATTTTGCTGGTTTTGAACGAATTATGCTCATTTTCGCACGATTCAGCCTCTAATTCGCACATATCCGCTGTAATTCGACTCTGTACTATCTAGTCATGTTAAGTTATCGTAACTGAGCACAATTCAACACCACAATGAACAATTTTGCTGGTTTTGAACGAATTATGCTCATTTACGCACGATTCAGCCTCTAATTCGCACATATCCGCTGTAATTCGACTCTGTACTATCTAGTTATGTTAAGTTATCCTATCTGAGCACAATTCAACACCACAATGAACAATTTTGCTCGTTTTGCACGAATTATGCTCATTTTCGCACGAATCAGCCTCTAATTCGCACATATCCGCTGTAATTCGACTCTGTACTATCTAGTCATGTCAAGTTATCGTAACTGAGCACAATTCAACACCACAATGAACAATTTTGCTGGTTTTGAACGAATTATGCTCATTTTCGCACGATTCAGCCTCTAATTCGCACATATCCGCTGTAATTCGACTCTGTACTATCTAGTCATGTTAAGTTATCGTAACTGAGCACAATTCAACACCACAATGAACAATTTTGCTGGTTTTGAACGAATTATGCTCATTTTCGCACGATTCAGCCTCTAATTCGCACATATCCGCTGTAATTCGACTCTGTACTATCTAGTTATGTTAAGTTATCCTATCTGAGCACAATTCAACACCACAATGAACAATTTTGCTCGTTTTGCACGAATTTTGATCGTTTTGAACGAATTATGCTCATTTTCGCACGATTCAGCCTCTAATTCGCACATCTCCGCTGTAATTCGACTCTGTACTATCTAGTCATGTTAAGTTATCGTAACTGAGCACAATTCAACACCACAATGAACAATTTTGCTGGTTTTGAACGAATTATGCTCATTTTCGCACGATTCAGCCTCTAATTCGCACATATCCGCTGCAATTCGACTCTGTACTATCTAGTCATGTTAAGTTATCGTAACTGAGCACAATTCAACACCACAATGAACAATTTTGCTGGTTTTGAACGAATTATGCTCATTTTCGCACGATTCAGCCTCCAATTCGCACATATCCGCTGTAATTCGACTCTGTACTATCTAGTTATGTTAAGTTATCCTATCTGAGCACAATTCAACACCACAATGAACAATTTTGCTCGTTTTGCACGAATTATGCTCATTTTCGCACGATTCAGCCTCTAATTCGCACATATCCGCTGTAATTCGACTCTGTACTATCTAGTTATGTTAAGTTATCCTATCTGAGCACAATTCAACACCACAATGAACAATTTTGCTCGTTTTGCACGAATTATGCTCATTTTCGCACGATTCAGCCTCTAATTCGCACATATCCGCTGTAATTCGACTCTGTACTATCTAGTCATGTTAAGTTATCGTAACTGAGCACAATTCAACACCACAATGAACAATTTTGCTGGTTTTGAACGAATTATGCTCATTTTCGCACGATTCAGGCTCTAATTCGCACATATCCGCTGTAATTCGACTCTGTACTATCTAGTCATGTTAAGTTATCGTAACTGAGCACAATTCAACACCACAATGAACAATTTTGCTGGTTTTGAACGAATTATGCTCATTTTCGCACGATTCAGCCTCTAATTCGCACATATCCGCTGTAATTCGACTCTGTACTATCTAGTTATGTTAAGTTATCCTATCTGAGCACAATTCAACACCACAATGAACAATTTTGCTCGTTTTGCACGAATTTTGATCGTTTTGAACGAATTATGCTCATTTTCGCACGATTCAGCCTCTAATTCGCACATATCCGCTGTAATTCGACTCTGTACTATCTAGTCATGTTAAGTTATCGTAACTGAGCACAATTCAACACCACAATGAACAATTTTGCTGGTTTTGAACGAATTATGCTCATTTTCGCACGATTCAGCCTCTAATTCGCACATATCCGCTGTAATTCGACTCTGTACTATCTGGTCATGTTAAGTTATCGTAACTGAGCACAATTCAGCACCACAATGAACAATTTTGCTGGTTTTGAACGAATTATGCTCATTTTCGCACGATTCAGCCTCTAATTCGCACATATCCGCTGTAATTCGACTCTGTACTATCTAGTTATGTTAAGTTATCCTATCTGAGCACAATTCAACACCACAATGAACAATTTTGCTCGTTTTGCACGAATTTTGATCGTTTTGAACGAATTATGCTCATTTTCGCACGATTCAGCCTCTAATTCGCACATATCCGCTGTAATTCGACTCTGTACTATCTAGTCATGTTAAGTTATCGTAACTGAGCACAATTCAACACCACAATGAACAATTTTGCTCGTTTTGCACGAATTATGCTCATTTTCGCACGATTCAGCCTCTAATTCGCACATATCCGCTGTAATTCGACTCTGTACTATCTAGTCATGTTAAGTTATCGTAACTGAGCACAATTCAACACCACAATGAACAATTTTGCTGGTTTTGAACGAATTATGCTCATTTTCGCACGATTCAGCCTCTAATTCGCACATATCCGCTGCAATTCGACTCTGTACTATCTAGTCATGTTAAGTTATCGTAACTGAGCACAATTCAACACCACAATGAACAATTTTGCTGGTTTTGAACGAATTATGCTCATTTTCGCACGATTCAGCCTCTAATTCGCACATATCCGCTGTAATTCGACTCTGTACTATCTAGTTATGTTAAGTTATCCTATCTGAGCACAATTCAACACCACAATGAACAATTTTGCTCGTTTTGCACGAATTATGCTCATTTTCGCACGATTCAGCCTCTAATTCGCACATATCCGCTGTAATTCGACTCTGTACTATCTAGTTATGTTAAGTTATCCTATCTGAGCACAATTCAGCACCACAATGAACAATTTTGCTCGTTTTGCACGAATTATGCTCATTTTCGCACGATTCAGCCTCTAATTCGCACATATCCGCCGTAATTCGACTCTGTACTATCTAGTCATGTTAAGTTATCGTAACTGAGCACAATTCAACACCACAATGAACAATTTTGCTGGTTTTGAACGAATTATGCTCATTTTCGCACGATTCAGCCTCTAATTCGCACATATCCGCTGCAATTCGACTCGGTACTATCTAGTCATGTTAAGTTATCGTAACTGAGCACAATTCAACACCACAATGAACAATTTTGCTGGTTTTGAACGAATTATGCTCATTTTCGCACGATTCAGCCTCTAATTCGCACATATCCGCTGTAATTCGACTCTGTACTATCTAGTTATGTTAAGTTATCCTATCTGAGCACAATTCAACACCACAATGAACAATTTTGCTCGTTTTGCACGAATTATGCTCATTTTCGCACGATTCAGGCTCTAATTCGCACATATCCGCTGTAATTCGACTCTGTACTATCTAGTCATGTTAAGTTATCCTATCTGAGCACAATTCAACACCACAATGAACAATTTTGCTCGTTTTGCACGAATTATGCTCATTTTCGCTCGAATCAGCCTCTAATTCGCACATATCCGCTGTAATTCGACTCTGTACTATCTAGTTATGTTAAGTTATCCTATCTGAGCACAATTCAACACCACAATGAACAATTTTGCTCGTTTTGCACGAATTATGCTCATTTTCGCACGATTCAGCCTCCAATTCGCACATATCCGCCGTAATTCGACTCTGTACTATCTAGCCATGTTAAGTTATCGTAACTGAGCACAATTCAACACCACAATGAACAATTTTGCTGGTTTTGAACGAATTATGCTCATTTTCGCACGATTCAGCCTCTAATTCGCACATATCCGCTGCAATTCGACTCTGTACTATCTAGTCATGTTAAGTTATCGTAACTGAGCACAATTCAACACCACAATGAACAATTTTACTGGTCTTGAACGAATTATGCTCATTTTCGCACGATTCAGCCTCTAATTCGCACATATCCGCTGTAATTCGACTCTGTACTATCTAGTTATGTTAAGTTATCCTATCTGAGCACAATTCAACACCACAATGAACAATTTTGCTCGTTTTGCACGAATTATGCTAATTTTCGCACGATTCAGCCTCTAATTCGCACATATCCGCTGTAATTCGACTCTGTACTATCTAGTCATGTCAAGTTATCGTAACTGAGCACAATTCAACACCACAATGAACAATTTTGCTGGTTTTGAACGAATTATGCTCATTTTCGCACGATTCAGCCTCTAATTCGCACATATCCGCTGTAATTCGACTCTGTACTATCTAGTCATGTTAAGTTATCGTAACTGAGCACAATTCAACACCACAATGAACAATTTTGCTGGTTTTGAACGAATTATGCTCATTTTCGCACGATTCAGCCTCTAATTCGCACATATCCGCTGTAATTCGACTCTGTACTATCTAGTTATGTTAAGTTATCCTATCTGAGCACAATTCAACACCACAATGAACAATTTTGCTCGTTTTGCACGAATTTTGATCGTTTTGAACGAATTATGCTCATTTTCGCACGATTCAGCCTCTAATTCGCACATCTCCGCTGTAATTCGACTCTGTACTATCTAGTTATGTTAAGTTATCCTATCTGAGCACAATTCAACACCACAATGAACAATTTTGCTGGTTTTGAACGAATTATGCTCATTTTCGCACGATTCAGCCTCTAATTCGCACATATCCGCTGCAATTCGACTCGGTACTATCTAGTCATGTTAAGTTATCGTAACTGAGCACAATTCAACACCACAATGAACAATTTTGCTGGTTTTGAACGAATTATGCTCATTGTCGCACGATTCAGCCTCTAATTCGCACATATCCGCTGTAATTCGACTCTGTACTATCTAGGTATGTTAAGTTATCCTATCTGAGCACAATTCAACACCACAATGAACAATTTTGCTCGTTTTGCACGAATTATGCTCATTTTCGCACGATTCAGGCTCTAATTCGCACATATCCGCTGTAATTCGACTCTGTACTATCTAGTCATGTTAGGTTATCCTATCTGAGCACAATTCAACACCACAATGAACAATTTTGCTCGTTTTGCACGAATTATGCTCATTTTCGCACGAATCAGCCTCTAATTCGCACATATCCGCTGTAATTCGACTCTGTACTATCTAGTTATGTTAAGTTATCCTATCTGAGCACAATTCAACACCACAATGAACAATTTTGCTCGTTTTGCACGAATTTTGATCGTTTTGAACGAATTATGCTCATTTTCGCACGATTCAGCCTCTAATTCGCACATATCCGCTGTAATTCGACTCTGTACTATCTAGTCATGTTAAGTTATCGTAACTGAGCACAATTCAACACCACAATGAACAATTTTGCTGGTTTTGAACGAATTATGCTCATTTTCGCACGATTCAGCCTCATATTCGCACATATCCGCTGTAAATCGACTCTGTACTATCTAGTTATGTTAAGTTATCCTATCTGAGCACAATTCAACACCACAATGAACAATTTTGATCGTTTTGAACGAATTATGCTCATTTTCGCACGATTCAGCCTCTAATTCGCACATATCCGCTGTAATTCGACTCTGTACTATCTAGTTATGTTAAGTTATCCTATCTGAGCACAATTCAACACCACAATGAACAATTTTGCTCGTTTTGCACGAATTATGCTAATTTTCGCACGATTCAGCCTCTAATTCGCACATATCCGCTGTAATTCGACTCTGTACTATCTAGTCATGTCAAGTTATCGTAACTGAGCACAATTCAACACCACAATGAACAATTTTGCTGGTTTTGAACGAATTATGCTCATTTTCGCACGATTCAGCCTCTAATTCGCACATATCCGCTGTAATTCGACTCTGTACTATCTAGTCATGTTAAGTTATCGTAACTGAGCACAATTCAACACCACAATGAACAATTTTTCTGGTTTTGAACGAATTATGCTCATTTTCGCACGATTCAGCCTCTAATTCGCACATATCCGCTGTAATTCGACTCTGTACTATCTAGTTATGTTAAGTTATCCTATCTGAGCACAATTCAACACCGCAATGAACAATTTTGCTCGTTTTGCACGAATTTTGATCGTTTTGAACGAATTATGCTCATTTTCGCACGATTCAGCCTCTAATTCGCACATCTCCGCTGTAATTCGACTCTGTACTATCTAGTCATGTTAAGTTATCGTAACTGAGCACAATTCAACACCACAATGAACAATTTTGCTGGTTTTGAACGAATTATGCTCATTTTCGCACGATTCAGCCTCTAATTCGCACATATCCGCTGCAATTCGACTCTGTACTATCTAGTCATGTTAAGTTATCGTAACTGAGCACAATTCAACACCACAATGAACAATTTTGCTGGTTTTGAACGAATTACGCTCATTTTCGCACGATTCAGCCTCTAATTCGCACATATCCGCTGTAATTCGACTCTGTACTATCTAGTTATGTTAAGTTATCCTATCTGAGCACAATTCAACACCACAATGAACAATTTTGCTCGTTTTGCACGAATTTTGATCGTTTTGAACGAATTATGCTCATTTTCGCACGATTCAGCCTCTAATTCGCACATCTCCGCTGTAATTCGACTCTGTACTATCTAGTCATGTTAAGTTATCGTAACTGAGCACAATTCAACACCACAATGAACAATTTTGCTGGTTTTGAACGAATTATGCTCATTTTCGCACGATTCAGCCTCTAATTCGCACATATCCGCTGCAATTCGACTCTGTACTATCTAGTCATGTTAAGTTATCGTAACTGAGCACAATTCAACACCACAATGAACAATTTTGCTGGTTTTGAACGAATTATGCTCATTTTCGCACGATTCAGCCTCTAATTCGCACATATCCGCTGTAATTCGACTCTGTACTATCTAGTTATGTTAAGTTATCCTATCTGAGCACAATTCAACACCACAATGAACAATTTTGCTCGTTTTGCACGAATTATGCTCATTTTCGCACGATTCAGCCTCTAATTCGCACATATCCGCTGTAATTCGACTCTGTACTATCTAGTTATGTTAAGTTATCCTATCTGAGAACAATTCAACACCACAATGAACAATTTTGCTCGTTTTGCACGAATTTTGATCGTTTTGAACGAATTATGCTCATTTTCGCACGATTCAGCCTCTAATTCGCTCATATCCGCTGTAATTCGACTCTGTACTATCTAGTTATGTTAAGTTATCCTATCTGAGCACAATTCAACACCACAATGAACAATTTTGCTCGTTTTGCACGAATTATGCTCATTTTCGCACGATTCAGCCTTTAATTCGCACATATCCGCTGTAATTCGACTCTGTACTATCTAGTCATGTTAAGTTATCGTAACTGAGCACAATTCAACACCACAATGAACAATTTTGCTGGTTTTGAACGAATTATGCTCATTTTCGCACGATTCAGGCTCTAATTCGCACATATCCGCTGTAATTCGACTCTGTACTATCTAGTCATGTTAAGTTATCGTAACTGAGCACAATTCAACACCACAATGAACAATTTTGCTGGTTTTGAACGAATTATGCTCATTTTCGCACGATTCAGCCTCTAATTCGCACATATCCGCTGTAATTCGACTCTGTACTATCTAGTTATGTTAAGTTATCCTATCTGAGCACAATTCAACACCACAATGAACAATTTTGCTCGTTTTGCACGAATTTTGATCGTTTTGAACGAATTATGCTCATTTTCGCACGATTCAGCCTCTAATTCGCACATATCCGCTGTAATTCGACTCTGTACTACCTAGTTATGTTAAGTTATCCTATCTGAGCACAATTCAACACCACAATGAACAATTTTGCTCGTTTTGCACGAATTATGCTCATTTTCGCACGATTCAGCCTCTAATTCGCACATATCCGCTGTAATTCGACTCTGTACTATCTAGTCATGTTAAGTTATCGTAACTGAGCACAATTCAACACCACAATGAACAATTTTGCTGGTTTTGAACGAATTATGCTCATTTTCGCACGATTCAGGCTCTAATTCGCACATATCCGCTGTAATTCGACTCTGTACTATCTAGTCATGTTAAGTTATCGTAACTGAGCACAATTCAACACCACAATGAACAATTTTGCTGGTTTTGAACGAATTATGCTCATTTTCGCACGATTCAGCCTCTAATTCGCACATATCCGCTGTAATTCGACTCGGTACTATCTAGTCATGTTTAGTTATCGTAACTGCGCACAATTCAACACCACAATGAACAATTTTGCTGGTTTTGAACGAATTATGCTCATTTTCGCACGATTCAGCCTCTAATTCGCACATATCCGCTGTAATTCGACTCTGTACTATCTAGTCATGTTAAGTTATCGTAACTGAGCACAATTCAACACCACAATGAACAATTTTGCTGGTTTTGAACGAATTATGCTCATTTTCGCACGATTCAGCCTCTAATTCGCACATATCCGCTGTAATTCGACTCTGTACTATCTAGTTATGTTAAGTTATCCTATCTGAGCACAATTCAACACCACAATGAACAATTTTGCTCGTTTTGCACGAATTTTGATCGTTTTGAACGAATTATGCTCATTTTCGCACGATTCAGCCTCTAATTCGCACATATCCGCTGTAATTCGACTCTGTACTATCTAGTTATGTTAAGTTATCCTATCTGAGCACAATTCAACACCACAATGAACAATTTGGCTCGTTTTGCACGAATTATGCTCATTTTCGCACGATTCAGCCTCTAATTCGCACATATCCGCTGTAATTCGACTCTGTACTATCTAGTCATGTTAAGTTATCGTAACTGAGCACAATTCAACACCACAATGAACAATTTTGCTGGTTTTGAACGAATTATGCTCATTTTCGCACGATTCAGCCTCTAATTCGCACATATCCGCTGTAATTCGACTCTGTACTATCTGGTCATGTTAAGTTATCGTAACTGAGCACAATTCAGCACCACAATGAACAATTTTGCTGGTTTTGAACGAATTATGCTCATTTTCGCACGATTCAGCCTCTAATTCGCACATATCCGCTGTAATTCGACTCTGTACTATCTAGTTATGTTAAGTTATCCTATCTGAGCACAATTCAACACCACAATGAACAATATTGCTCGTTTTGCACGAATTTTGATCGTTTTGAACGAATTATGCTCATTTTCGCACGATTCAGCCTCTAATTCGCACATATCCGCTGTAATTCGACTCTGTACTATCTAGTCATGTTAAGTTATCGTAACTGAGCACAATTCAACACCACAATGAACAATTTTGCTCGTTTTGCACGAATTATGCTCATTTTCGCACGATTCAGCCTCTAATTCGCACATATCCGCTGTAATTCGACTCTGTACTATCTAGTCATGTTAAGTTATCGTAACTGAGCACAATTCAACACCACAATGAACAATTTTGCTGGTTTTGAACGAATTATGCTCATTTTCGCACGATTCAGCCTCTAATTCGCACATATCCGCTGTAACTCGACTCTGTACTATCTAGTTATGTTAAGTTATCCTATCTGAGCACAATTCAGCACCACAATGAACAATTTTGCTCGTTTTGCACGAATTATGCTCATTTTCGCACGATTCAGCCTCTAATTCGCACATATCCGCCGTAATTCGACTCTGTACTATCTAGTCATGTTAAGTTATCGTAACTGAGCACAATTCAACACCACAATGAACAATTTTGCTGGTTTTGAACGAATTATGCTCATTTTCGCACGATTCAGCCTCTAATTCGCACATATCCGCTGCAATTCGACTCGGTACTATCTAGTCATGTTAAGTTATCGTAACTGAGCACAATTCAACACCACAATGAACAATTTTGCTGGTTTTGAACGAATTATGCTCATTTTCGCACGATTCAGCCTCTAATTCGCACATATCCGCTGTAATTCGACTCTGTACTATCTAGTTATGTTAAGTTATCCTATCTGAGCACAATTCAACACCACAATGAACAATTTTGCTCGTTTTGCACGAATTATGCTCATTTTCGCACGATTCAGGCTCTAATTCGCACATATCCGCTGTAATTCGACTCTGTACTATCTAGTCATGTTAAGTTATCCTATCTGAGCACAATTCAACACCACAATGAACAATTTTGCTCGTTTTGCACGAATTATGCTCATTTTCGCTCGAATCAGCCTCTAATTCGCACATATCCGCTGTAATTCGACTCTGTACTATGTAGTTATGTTAAGTTATCCTATCTGAGCACAATTCAACACCACAATGAACAATTTTGCTCGTTTTGCACGAATTATGCTCATTTTCGCACGATTCAGCCTCCAATTCGCACATATCCGCCGTAATTCGACTCTGTACTATCTAGCCATGTTAAGTTATCGTAACTGAGCACAATTCAACACCACAATGAACAATTTTGCTGGTTTTGAACGAATTATGCTCATTTTCGCACGATTCAGCCTCTAATTCGCACATATCCGCTGCAATTCGACTCTGTACTATCTAGTCATGTTAAGTTATCGTAACTGAGCACAATTCAACACCACAATGAACAATTTTACTGGTCTTGAACGAATTATGCTCATTTTCGCACGATTCAGCCTCTAATTCGCACATATCCGCTGTAATTCGACTCTGTACTATCTATTGTTATTGTTTATTGTTTTATTTGTTAGGGCGTCGATTGCTGAGATCATTAGCCCACTGTACTATCTAGTTATGTTAAGTTATCCTATCTGAGCACAATTCAACACCACAATGAACAATTTTGCTCGTTTTGCACGAATTATGCTCATTTTCGCACGATTCAGCCTCTAATTCGCACATATCCGCTGTAATTCGACTCTGTACTATCTAGTTATGTTAAGTCATCCTATCTGAGCACAATTCAACACCACAATGAACAATTTTGCTCGTTTTGCACGAATTATGCTTATTTTCGCACGATTCAGCCTCTAATTCGCACATATCCGCTGTAATTCGACTCTGTACTATCTAGTTATGTTAAGTTATCCTATCTGAGCACAATTCAACACCACAATGAACAATTTTGCTCGTTTTGCACGAATTATGCTCATTTTCGCACGATTCAGCCTCCAATTCGCACATATCCGCCGTAATTCGACTCTGTACTATCTAGTCATGTTAAGTTATCGTAACTGAGCACAATTCAACACCACAATGAACAATTTTGCTGGTTTTGAACGAATTATGCTCATTTTCGCACGATTCAGCCTCTAATTCGCACATATCCGCTGCAATTCGACTCGGTACTATCTAGTCATGTTAAGTTATCGTAACTGAGCACAATTCAACACCACAATGAACAATTTTGCTGGTTTTGAACGAATTATGCTCATTTTCGAAAGATTCAGCCTCTAATTCGCACATATCCGCTGTAATTCGACTCTGTACTATCTAGTTATGTTAAGTTATCCTATCTGAGCAAAATTCAACACCACAATGAACAATTTTGCTCGTTTTGAACGAATTTTGCTCATTTTCGAACGATTCAGCCTCTAATTCGCACATATCCGCTGTAATTCGACTCTGTACTATCTAGTTATGTTAAGTTATCCAATCTGAGCACAATTCGACACCACAATGAACAATTTTGCTGGTTTTGAACGAATTATGCTCATTTTCGCACGATTCAGCCTCTAATTCGCACATATCCGCTGTGATTCGACTCTGTCCCATCTAGTTATGTTAAGTCATCGTAACTGAGCACAATTCAGCACCACAATGAACAACTTTGCTCGTTTTGCACGAATTATGCTCATTTTCGCACGATTCAGCCTCTAATTCGTACATATCCGCTGTAATTCGACTCTGTACTATCTAGTTATGTTAAGTTATCGTAACTGAGCACAACTCGACACCACAATTAACAATTTTGCTCGTTTTGCACGAATTATGCTCATTTTCGCACGATTCAGCCTCTAATTCGCACATATCCGCTGTAATTCGACTCTGTACTATCTAGTTATGTTAAGTTATCCTATCTGAGCACAATTCAACACCACAATGAACAGTTTTGCTCGTTTTGCACGAATTTTGCTCGTTTTGAACGAATTTTGCTCATTTTCGAACGATTCTGCCTCTAATTCGCACATATCCGCTGTAATTCGACTCTGTACTATCTAGTTATGTTATGTTATCCTATCTGAGCACAATTCAACACCACAGTGAACAATTTTGCTCGTTTTGCAAGAATTATGCTCATTTTCGAACGATTCAGCCTCTAATTCGCACATATCCGCTGTGATTCGACTCTGTACCATCTAGTTATGTTAAGTCATCGTAACTGAGCACAATTCAGCACCACAATGAACAACTTTGCTCGTTTTGAACGAATTATGCTCATCTTCGCACGATTCAGCCTCTAATTCGCACATAGCCGCTGTAATTCGACTCTGTACTATCTAGTCATGTTAAGTTAACCTATCTGAGCACAATTCAACACCACAATGAACAATTTTGCTCGTTTTGCACGAATTATGCTCATTTTCGCACGATTCAGCCTCTAATTCGTACATATCCGCTGTAATTCGACTCTGTACTATATAGTTATGTTAAGTCATCGTAACTGAGCACAATTCAGCACCACAATGAACAACTTTGCCCGTTTTGCACGAATTATGCTCATTTTCGCACGATTCAGCCTCTAATTCGTACATATCCGCTGTAATTCGACTCTGTACTATCTAGTTATGTTACGTCATCGTAACTGCGCACAATTCAGCACCACAATGAACAACTTTGCTTGTTTTGCACGAATTATGCTCATTTTCGCACGATTCAGCCTCTAATTCGAACATATCCGCTGTAATTCGACTCTGTACTATCTAGTTATGTTAAGTTATCTTATCTGAGCACAATTCAACACCACAACGAACAATTTTGCTCGTTTTGCACGAATTATGCTCATTTTCGCACGATTCAGCCTCTAATTCGCACATATCCGCTGTAATTCGACTCTGTACTATCTAGTCATGTTAAGTTATCGTAACTGAGCACAATTCAACACCACAATGAACAATTTTGCTCGTTTTGCACGAATTATGCTCATTTTCGCACGATTCAGCCTCTAATTCGCACATACCCGCTGTGATTCGACTCTGTCCCATCTAGTTATGTTAAGTCATCGTAACTGAGCACAATTCAGCACCACAATGAACAACTTTGCTCGTTTTGCACGAATTATGCTCATTTTCGCACGATTCAGCCTCTAATTCGTACATATCCGCTGTAATTCGACTCTGTACTATCTAGTTATGTTAAGTTATCGTAACTGAGCACAATTCGACACCACAATTAACAATTTTGCTCGTTTTGCACGAATTATGCTCATTTTCGCACGATTCAGCATCTAATTCGCACATATTCGCTGTGATTAGATTCTGTACCATCTAGCTATGTTAAGTTACCACAACTGAGCACAATTCGACACCACAATGAACAATTTTGCTCGTTTTGCACGAATTATGCTCATTTTCGCACGATTCAGCCTCTAATTCGCCCATATCCGCTGTGATTCGACTCTGTACCATCTAGTTATGTTAAGTCATCGTAACTGAGCACAATTCAGCACCACAATGAACAACTTTGCCCGTTTTGCACGAATTATGCTCATTTTCGCACGATTCAGCCTCTAATTCGTACATATCCGCTGTAATTCGACTCTGTACTATCTAGTTATGTTAAGTCATCGTAACTGCGCACAATTCAGCACCACAATGAACAACTTTGCTTGTTTTGCACGAATTATGCTCATTTTCGCACGATTCAGCCTCTAATTCGTACATATCCGCTGTAATTCGACTCTGTACTATCTAGTTATGTTAAGTTATCCTATCTGAGCACAATTCAACACCACAATGAACAATTATGCTCGTTTTGCACGAATTATGCTCATTTTCGCACGATTCAGCATCTAATTCGCACATATTCGCTGTGATTAGACTCTGTACCATCTAGTTATGTTAAGTTACCACAACTGAGCACAATTCGACACCACAATGAACAATTTTGCTCGTTTTGCACGAATTATGCTCATTTTCGCACGATTCAGCCTCTAATTCGCACATATCCGTTGTGATACGACTCTGTACTATCTAGTTATGTTAAGTTATCCTATCTGAGCACAATTCAGCACCACAATGAACAACTTTGCCCGTTTTGCACGAATTATGCTCATTTTCGCACGATTCAGCCTCTAATTCGTACATATCCGCTGTAATTCGACTCTGTACTATCTAGTCATGTTAAGTTATCGTAACTGAGCACAATTCAACACCACAATGAACAATTTTGCTCGTTTTGAACGAATTATGTTCATTTTCGCACGATTCAGCCTCTAATTCGCACATATCCGCTGTAATTCGACTCTGTACTATCTAGTCATGTTAAGTTATCGTAACTGAGCACAATTCAACACCACAATGAACAATTTTGCTGGTTTTGAACGAATTATGCTCATTTTCGAACGATTTAGCCTCTAATTCGCACATATCCGCTGTAATTCGACTCTGTACTATCTAGTTATGTTAAGTTATCCTATCTGAGCAAAATTCAACACCACAATGAACAATTTTGCTCGTTTTGAACGAATTTTGCTCATTTTCGAACGATTCAGCCTCTAATTCGCACATATCCGCTGTAATTCGACTCTGTACTATCAAGTTATGTTAAGTTATCCTATCTGAGCACAATTCGACACCACAATGAACAATTTTGCTGGTTTTGAACGAATTATGCTCATTTTCGCACGATTCAGCCTCTAATTCGCACATATCCGCTGTAATTCGACTCTGTACTATCTAGTTATGTTAAGTTATCCTATCTGAGCACAACTCAACACCACAATGAACAATTTTGCTCGTTTTGAACGAATTTTGCTCATTTTCGAACGATTCAGCCTCTAATTCGCACATATCCGCTGTAATTCGAATCTGTACTATCTAGTCATGTTAAGTTATCGTAACTGAGCACAATTCAACACCACAATGAACAATTTTGCTCGTTTTGAACGAATTTTGCTCATTTTCGAACGATTCAGCCTCTAATTCGCACATATCCGCTGTAATTCGACTCTGTACTATCTAGTCATGTTAAGTTATCGTAACTGAGCACAATTCAACACCACAATGAACAATTTTGCTGGTTTTGAACGAATTATGCTGATTTTCGCACGATTCAGCCTCTAATTCGCACATATCCGCTGTAATTCGACTCTGTACTATCTAGTTATGTTAAGTTATCCTTTCTGAGCACAATTCAACACCACATTGAACAATTTTGCTCGTTTTGCACGAATTATGCTCATTTTCGCACGATTCAGCCTCTAATTCGCACATATCCGCTGTAATTCGACTCTGTACTATCTAGTTATGTTAAGTTATCCTATCTGAGCACAATTCAACACCACAATGAACAATTTTGCTCGTTTTGAACGAATTATGCTCATTTTCGCACGATTCAGCCTCTAATTCGCACATATCCGCTGTAATTCGACTCTGTACTATCTAGTCATGTTAAGTTATCCTAACTGAGCACAATTCAACACCGCAATGAACAATTTTGCTGGTTTTGGACGAATTATGCTCATTTTCGCACGATTCAGCCTCTAATTCGCACATATCCGCTGTAATTCGACTCTGTACTATCTAGTCATGTTAAGTTATCGTAACTGAGCACAATTCAACACCACAATGAACAATTTTGATCGTTTTGCACGAATTATGCTCATTTTCGCACGATTCAGCCTCTAATTCGCACATATCCGCTGTAATTCGACTCTGTACTATCTAGTCATGTTAAGTTATCGTAACTGAGCACAATTCAACACCACAATGAACAATTTTGCTCGTTTTGAACGAATTATGCTCATTTTCGCACGATTCAGCCTCTAATTCGCACATATCCGCTGTAATTCGACTCTGTACTATCTAGTTATGTTAAGTTATCCTATCTGAGCACAATTTAACACCACAATGAACAATTTTGCTCGTTTTGAACGAATTATGTTCATTTTCGCACGATTCAGCCTCTAATTCGCACATATCCGCTGTAATTCGACTCTGTACTATCTAGTTATGTTAAGTTATCCTTTCTGAGCACAATTCAACACCACATTGAACAATTTTGCTCGTTTTGCACGAATTATGCTCATTTTCGCACGATTCAGCCTCTAATTCGCACATATCCGCTGTAATTCGACTCTGTACTATCTAGTTATGTTAAGTTATCCTATCTGAGCACAATTCAACACCACAATGAACAATTTTGCTCGTTTTGAACGAATTATGCTCATTTTCGCACGATTCAGCCTCTAATTCGCACATATCCGCTGTAATTCGACTCTGTACTATCTAGTCATGTTAAGTTATCGTAACTGAGCACAATTCAACACCACAATGAACAATTTTGCTCGTTTTGAACGAATTTTGCTCATTTTCGAACGATTCAGCCTCTAATTCGCACATATCCGCTGTAATTCGACTCTGTACTATCTAGTTATGTTAAGTTATCCAATCTGAGCACAATTCGACACCACAATGAACAATTTTGCTGGTTTTGAACGAATTATGTTCATTTTCGCACGATTCAGCCTCTAATTCGCACATATCCGCTGTAATTCGACTCTGTACCATCTAGTTATGTTAAGCTATCCTATCTGAGCACAATTCAACACCACATTGAACAATTTTGCTCGTTTTGCACGAATTATGCTCATTTTCGCACGATTCAGCCTCTAATTCGCACATATCCGCTGTAATTCGACTCTGTACTATCTAGTCATGTTAAGTTATCGTAACTGAGCACAATTCAACACCACAATGAACAATTTTGCTGGTTTTGAACGAATTATGCTGATTTTCGCACGATTCAGCCTCTAATTCGCACATATCCGCTGTAATTCGACTCTGTACTATCTAGTTATGTTAAGTTATCCTTTCTGAGCACAATTCAACACCACATTGAACAATTTTGCTCGTTTTGCACGAATTATGCTCATTTTCGCACGATTCAGCCTCTAATTCGCACATATCCGCTGTAATTCGACTCTGTACTATCTAGTTATGTTATGTTATCCTATCTGAGCACAATTCAACACCACAATGAACAATTTTGCTCGTTTTGAACGAATTTTGCTCATTTTCGAACGATTCAGCCTCTAATTCGCACATATCCGATGTAATTCGACTCTGTACTATCTAGTCATGTTAAGTTATCGTAACTGAGCACAATTCAACACCACAATGAACAATTTTGCTCGTTTTGAACGAATTTTGCTCATTTTCGAACGATTCAGCCTCTAATTCGCACATATCCGCTGTAATTCGACTCTGTACTATCTAGTTATGTTAAGTTATCCAATCTGAGCACAATTCGACACCACAATGAACAATTTTGCTGGTTTTGAACGAATTATGCTCATTTTCGCACGATTCAGCCTCTTATTCGCACATATCCGCTGTAATTCGACTCTGTACTATCTAGTCATGTTAAGTTATCCTATCTGAGCAAAATTCAACACCACAATGAACAATTTTGCTCGTTTTGAACGAATTTTGCTCATTTTCGAACGATTCAGCCTCTAATTCGCACATATCCGCTGTAATTCGACTCTGTACTATCTAGTTATGTTAAGTTATCCTATCTGAGCACAATTCGACACCACAATGAACAATTTTGCTGGTTTTGAACGAATTATGCTCATTTTCGCACGATTCAGCCTCTAATTCGCACATATCCGCTGTAATTCGACTCTGTACTATCTAGTTATGTTAAGTTATCCTATCTGAGCACAACTCAACACCACAATGAACAATTTTGCTCGTTTTGAACGAATTTTGCTCATTTTCGAACGATTCAGCCTCTAATTCGCACATATCCGCTGTAATTCGAATCTGTACTATCTAGTCATGTTAAGTTATCGTAACTGAGCACAATTCAACACCACAATGAACAATTTTGCTCGTTTTGAACGAATTTTGCTCATTTTCGAACGATTCAGCCTCTAATTCGCACATATCCGCTGTAATTCGACTCTGTACTATCTAGTTATGTTAAGTTATCCTATCTGAGCACAATTCAACACCACAATGAACAATTTTGATCGTTTTGCACGAATTATGTTCATTTTCGCACGATTCAGACTCTAATTCGCACATATCCGCTGTAATTCGACTCTGTACCATCTAATTATGTTAAGCTATCCTATCTGAGCACAATTCAACACCACATTGAACAATTTTGCTCGTTTTGCACGAATTATGCTCATTTTCGCACGATTCAGCCTCTAATTCGCACATATCCGCTGTAATTCGACTCTGTACTATCTAGTCATGTTAAGTTATCGTAACTGAGCACAATTCAACACCACAATGAACAATTTTGCTGGTTTTGAACGAATTATGCTGATTTTCGCACGATTCAGCCTCTAATTCGCACATATCCGCTGTAATTCGACTCTGTACTATCTAGTTATGTTAAGTTATCCTTTCTGAGCACAATTCAACACCACATTGAACAATTTTGCTCGTTTTGCACGAATTATGCTCATTTTCGCACGATTCAGCCTCTAATTCGCACATATCCGCTGTAATTCGACTCTGTACTATCTAGTTATGTTAAGTTATCCTATCTGAGCACAATTCAACACCACAATGAACAATTTTGCTCGTTTTGAACGAATTATGCTCATTTTCGCACGATTCAGCCTCTAATTCGCACATATCCGCTGTAATTCGACTCTGTACTATCTAGTCATGTTAAGTTATCGTAACTGAGCACAATTCAACACCGCAATGAACAATTTTGCTGGTTTTGGACGAATTATGCTCATTTTCGCACGATTCAGCCTCTAATTCGCACATATCCGCTGTAATTCGACTCTGTACTATCTAGTCATGTTAAGTTATCGTAACTGAGCACAATTCAACACCACAATGAACAATTTTGATCGTTTTGCACGAATTATGCTCATTTTCGCACGATTCAGCCTCTAATTCGCACATATCCGCTGTAATTCGACTCTGTACTATCTAGTTATGTTAAGTTATCCTATCTGAGCACAATTCAACACCACAATGAACAATTTTGCTCGTTTTGAACGAATTATGTTCATTTTCGCACGATTCAGCCTCTAATTCGCACATATCCGCTGTAATTCGACTCTGTACTATCTAGTTATGTTAAGTTATCCTTTCTGAGCACAATTCAACACCACATTGAACAATTTTGCTCGTTTTGCACGAATTATGCTCATTTTCGCACGATTCAGCCTCTAATTCGCACATATCCGCTGTAATTCGACTCTGTACTATCTAGTTATGTTAAGTTATCCTATCTGAGCACAATTCAACACCACAATGAACAATTTTGCTCGTTTTGAACGAATTATGCTCATTTTCGCACGATTCAGCCTCTAATTCGCACATATCCGCTGTAATTCGACTCTGTACTATCTAGTCATGTTAAGTTATCGTAACTGAGCACAATTCAACACCACAATGAACAATTTTGCTCGTTTTGAACGAATTTTGCTCATTTTCGAACGATTCAGCCTCTAATTCGCACATATCCGCTGTAATTCGACTCTGTACTATCTAGTTATGTTAACTTATCCTATCTGAGCACAATTCGACACCACAATGAACAATTTTGCTGGTTTTGAACGAATTATGCTCATTTTCGCACGATTCAGCCTCTAATTCGCACATGTCCGCTGTAATTCGACTCTGTACTATCTAGTTATGTTAAGTTATCGTAACTGAGCACAATTCAACACCACAATGAACAATTTTGCTCGTTTTGAACGAATTATGTTCATTTTCGCACGATTCAGCCTCTAATTCGCACATATCCGCTGTAATTCGACTCTGTACTATCTAGTTATGTTAAGTTATAATTTCTGAGCACAATTCAACACCACATTGAACAATTTTCCTCGTTTTGCACGCATTATGCTCATTTTCGCACGATTCAGCCTCTAATTCGCACATATCCGCTGTAATTCGACTCTGTACTATCTAGTTATGTTAAGTTATCCTATCTGAGCACAATTCGACACCACAATGAACAATTTTGCTGGTTTTGAACGAATTATGCTCATTTTCGCACGATTCAGCCTCTAATTCGCACATATCCGCTGTAATTCGACTCTGTACTATCTAGTTATGTTAAGTTATCCTATCTGAGCACAACTCAACACCACAATGAACAATTTTGCTCGTTTTGGACGAATTTTGCTCATTTTCGAACGATTCAGCCTCTAATTCGCACATATCCGCTGTAATTCGACTCTGTACTATCTAGTCATGTTAAGTTATCGTAACTGAGCACAATTCAACACCACAATGAACAATTTTGCTCGTTTTGAACGAATTTTGCTCATTTTCGAACGATTCAGTCTCTAATTCGCACATATCCTCTGTAATTCGACTCTGTACTATCTAGTTATGTTAAGTTATCCTATCTGAGCACAATTCGACACCACAATGAACAATTTTGCTGGTTTTGAACGAATTATGCTCATTTTCGCACGATTCAGCATCTAATTCGCACATGTCCGCTGTAGTTCAACTCTGTACTATCTAGTTATGTTAAGTTATCGTAACTGAGCACAATTCAACACCACAATGAACAATTTTGATCGTTTTGAACGAATTATGCTCATTTTCGCACGATTCAGCCTCTAATTCGCACATATCCGCTGTAATTCGACTCTGTACTATCTAGTTATGTTAAGTTATCCTATCTGAGCACAACTCAACACCACAATGAACAATTTTGCTCGTTTTGGACGAATTTTGCTCATTTTCGAACGATTCAGCCTCTAATTCGCACATATCCGCTGTAATTCGACTCTGTACTATCTAGTCATGTTAAGTTATCGTAACTGAGCACAATTCAACACCACAATGAACAATTTTGCTCGTTTTGAACGAATTTTGCTCATTTTCGAACGATTCAGTCTCTAATTCGCACATATCCTCTGTAATTCGACTCTGTACTATCTAGTTATGTTAAGTTATCCTATCTGAGCACAATTCGACACCACAATGAACAATTTTGCTGGTTTTGAACGAATTATGCTCATTTTCGCACGATTCAGCATCTAATTCGCACATGTCCGCTGTAGTTCAACTCTGTACTATCTAGTTATGTTAAGTTATCGTAACTGAGCACAATTCAACACCACAATGAACAATTTTGATCGTTTTGAACGAATTATGCTCATTTTCGCACGATTCAGCCTCTAATTCGCACATATCCGCTGTAATTCGACTCTGTACTATCTAGTTATGTTAAGTTATCCTATCTGAGCACAATTCAACACCACAATGAACAATTTTGCTCGTTTTGCACGAATTATGTTCATTTTCGCACGATTCAGCCTCTAATTCGCACATATCCGCTGTAATTCGACTCTGTACCATCTAGTTATGTTAAGCTATCCTATCTGAGCACAATTCGACACCACAATGAACAATTTTGCTGGTTTTGAACGAATTATGCTCATTTTCGCACGATTCAGCCTCTAATTCGCACATATCCGCTGTAATTCGACTCTGTACTATCTAGTTATGTTAAGTTATCCTATCTGAGCACAACTCAACACCACAATGAACAATTTTGCTCGTTTTGGACGAATTTTGCTCATTTTCGAACGATTCAGCCTCTAATTCGCACATATCCGCTGTAATTCGACTCTGTACTATCTAGTCATGTTAAGTTATCGTAACTGAGCACAATTCAACACCACAATGAACAATTTTGCTCGTTTTGAACGAATTTTGCTCATTTTCGAACGATTCAGTCTCTAATTCGCACATATCCTCTGTAATTCGACTCTGTACTATCTAGTTATGTTAAGTTATCCTATCTGAGCACAATTCGACACCACAATGAACAATTTTGCTGGTTTTGAACGAATTATGCTCATTTTCGCACGATTCAGCATCTAATTCGCACATGTCCGCTGTAGTTCAACTCTGTACTATCTAGTTATGTTAAGTTATCGTAACTGAGCACAATTCAACACCACAATGAACAATTTTGATCGTTTTGAACGAATTATGCTCATTTTCGCACGATTCAGCCTCTAATTCGCACATATCCGCTGTAATTCGACTCTGTACTATCTAGTTATGTTAAGTTATCCTATCTGAGCACAATTCAACACCACAATGAACAATTTTGCTCGTTTTGCACGAATTATGTTCATTTTCGCACGATTCAGCCTCTAATTCGCACATATCCGCTGTAATTCGACTCTGTACCATCTAGTTATGTTAAGCTATCCTATCTGAGCACAATTCAACACCACATTGAACAATTTTGCTCGTTTTGCACGAATTATGCTCATTTTCGCACGATTCAGCCTCTAATTCGCACATATCCGCTGTAATTCGACTCTGTACTATCTAGTCATGTTAAGTTATCGTAACTGAGCACAATTCAACACCACAATGAACAATTTTGCTGGTTTTGAACGAATTATGCTCATTTTCGCACGATTCAACCTCTAATTCGCACATATCCGCTGTAATTCGACTCTGTACTATCTAGTTATGTTAAGTTATCCTATCTGAGCACAATTCAACACCACAATGAACAATTTTGCTCGTTTTGAACGAATTATGCTCATTTTCGCACGATTCAGCCTCTAATTCGCGCATATCCGCTGTAATTCGACTCTGTACTATCTAGTCATGTTAAGTTATCGTAACTGAGCACAATTCAACACCACAATGAACAATTTTGCTGGTTTTGAACGAATTATGCTCATTTTCGCACGATTCAGCCTCTAATTCGCACATATCCGCTGTAATTCGACTCTGTACTATCTAGACATGTTAAGTTATCGTAACTGAGCACAATTCAACACCACAATGAACAATTTTGCTGGTTTTGAACGAATTATGCTCATTTTCGCACGATTCAGCCTAAAATTCGCACATATCCGCTGTAATTCGACTCTGTACTATCTAGTCATGTTAAGCTATCCTATCTGAGCACAATTCAACACCACATTGAACAATTTTGCTCGTTTTGCACGAATTATGTTCATTTTCGCACGATTCAGCATCTAATTCGCACATATCCGCTGTAATTCGACTCTGTACTATCTAGTCATGTTAAGTTATCGTAACTGAGCACAATTCAACACCACAATGAACAATTTTGCTGGTTTTGAACGAATTATGCTGATTTTCGCACGATTCAGCCTCTAATTCGCACATATCCGCTGTAATTCGACTCTGTACTATCTAGTCATGTTAAGTTATCCTTTCTGAGCACAATTCAACACCACATGGAACAATTTTGCTGGTTTTGGACGAATTATGCTCATTTTCGCACGATTCAGCCTCTAATTCGCACATATCCGCTGTAATTCGACTCTGTACTATCTAGACATGTTAAGTTATCGTAACTGAGCACAATTCAACACCACAATGAACAATTTTGCTCGTTTTGAACGAATTATGCTCATTTTCGCACGATTCAGCCTCTAATTCGCACATATCCGCTGTAATTCGACTCTGTACTATCTAGTCATGTTAAGCTATCCTATCTGAGCACAATTCAACACCACATTGAACAATTTTGCTCGTTTTGCACGAATTATGCTCATTTTCGCACGATTCAGCCTCTAATTCGCACATATCCGCTGTAATTCGACTCTGTACTATCTAGTCATGTTAAGTTATCGTAACTGAGCACAATTCAACACCACAATGAACAATTTTGCTGGTTTTGAACGAATTATGCTCATTTTCGCACGATTCAGCCTCTAATTCGCACATGTCCGCTGTAGTTCAACTCTGTACTATCTAGTTATGTTAAGTTATCGTAACTGAGCACAATTCAACACCACAATGAACAATTTTGATCGTTTTGAACGAATTATGCTCATTTTCGCACGATTCAGCCTCTAATTCGCACATATCCGCTGTAATTCGGCTCTGTACTATCTAGTTATGTTAAGTTATCCTATCTGAGCACAATTCAACACCACAATGAACAATTTTGCTCGTTTTGCACGAATTATGTTCATTTTCGCACGATTCAGCCTCTAATTCGCACATATCCGCTGTAATTCGACTCTGTACCATCTAGTTATGTTAAGCTATCCTATCTGAGCACAATTCAACACCACATTGAACAATTTTGCTCGTTTTGCACGAATTATGCTCATTTTCGCACGATTCAGCCTCTAATTCGCACATATCCGCTGTAATTCGACTCTGTACTATCTAGTCATGTTAAGTTATCGTAACTGAGCACAATTCAACACCACAATCAACAATTTTGCTGGTTTTGAACGAATTATGCTGATTTTCGCACGATTCAGCCTCTAATTCGCACATATCCGCTGTAATTCGACTCTGTACTATCTAGTTATGTTAAGTTATCCTTTCTGAGCACAATTCAACACCACATGGAACAATTTTGCTCGTTTTGCACGAATTATGCTCATTTTCGCACGATTCAACCTCTAATTCGCACATATCCGCTGTAATTCGACTCTGTACTATCTAGTTATGTTAAGTTATCCTATCTGAGCACAATTCAACACCACAATGAACAATTTTGCTCGTTTTGAACGAATTATGCTCATTTTCGCACGATTCAGCCTCTAATTCGCACATATCCGCTGTAATTCGACTCTGTACTATCTAGTCATGTTAAGTTATCGTAACTGAGCACAATTCAACACCACAATGAACAATTTTGCTGGTTTTGAACGAATTATGCTCATTTTCGCACGATTCAGCCTCTAATTCGCACATATCCGCTGTAATTCGACTCTGTACTATCTAGTCATGTTAAGTTATCGTAACTGAGCACAATTCAACACCACAATGAACAATTTTGCTCGTTTTGAACGAATTTTGCTCATTTTCGAACGATTCAGTCTCTAATTCGCACATATCCGCTGTAATTCGACTCTGTACTATCTAGTTATGTTAAGTTATCCTATCTGAGCGCAATTCGACACCACAATGAACAATTTTGCTGGTTTTGAACGAATTATGCTCATTTTCGCACGATTCAGCCTCTAATTCGCACATGTCCGCTGTAGTTCAACTCCGTACTATCTAGTTATGTTAAGTTATCGTAACTGAGCACAATTCAACACCACAATGAACAATTTTGATCGTTTTGAACGAATTATGCTCATTTTCGCACGATTCAGCCTCTAATTCGCACATATCCGCTGTAATTCGACTCTGTACTATCTAGTTATGTTAAGTTATCCTATCTGAGCACAATTCAACACCACAATGAACAATTTTGCTCGTTTTGCACGAATTATGTTCATTTTCGCACGATTCAGCCTCTAATTCGCACATATCCGCTGTAATTCGACTCTGTACCATCTAGTTATGTTAAGCTATCCTATCTGAGCACAATTCAACACCACATTGAACAATTTTGCTCGTTTTGCACGAATTATGCTCATTTTCGCACGATTCAGCCTCTAATTCGCACATATCCGCTGTAATTCGACTCTGTACTATCTAGTCATGTTAAGTTATCGTAACTGAGCACAATTCAACACCACAATGAACAATTTTGCTGGTTTTGAACGAATTATGCTGATTTTCGCACGATTCAGCCTCTAATTCGCACATATCCGCTGTAATTCGACTCTGTACTATCTAGTTATGTTAAGTTATCCTTTCTGAGCACAATTCAACACCACATGGAACAATTTTGCTCGTTTTGCACGAATTATGCTCATTTTCGCACGATTCAACCTCTAATTCGCACATATCCGCTGTAATTCGACTCTGTACTATCTAGTTATGTTAAGTTATCCTATCTGAGCACAATTCAACACCACAATGAACAATTTTGCTCGTTTTGAACGAATTATGCTCATTTTCGCACGATTCAGCCTCTAATTCGCACATATCCGCTGTAATTCGACTCTGTACTATCTAGTCATGTTAAGTTATCGTAACTGAGCACAATTCAACACCGCAATGAACAATTTTGCTGGTTTTGGACGAATTATGCTCATTTTCGCACGATTCAGCCTCTAATTCGCACATATCCGCTGTAATTCGACTCTGTACTATCTAGTCATGTTAAGTTATCGTAACTGAGCACAATTCAACACCACAATGAACAATTTTGATCGTTCTGCACGAATTATGCTCATTTTCGCACGATTCAACCTCTAATTCGCACATATCCGCTGTAATTCGACTCTGTACTATCTAGTCATGTTAAGTTATCGTAACTGAGCACAATTCAACACCACAATGAACAATTTTGCTCGTTTTGAACGAATTATGCTCATTTTCGCACGATTCAGCCTCTAATTCGCACATATCCGCTGTAATTCGACTCTGTACTATCTAGTCATGTTAAGTTATCGTAACTGAGCACAATTCAACACCACAATGAACAATTTTGCTGGTTTTGAACGAATTATGCTCATTTTCGCACGATTCAGCCTCTAATTCGCACATATCCGCTGTAATTCGACTCTGTACTATCTAGTCATGTTAAGTTATCGTAACTGAGCACAATTCAACACCACAATGTACAATTTTGCTGGTTTTGAACGAATTATGCTCATTTTCGCACGATTCAGCCTCTAATTCGCACATATCCGCTGTAATTCGACTCTGTACTATCTAGTTATGTTAAGTTATCCTATCTGAGCACAATTCGACACCACAATGAACAATTTTGCTGGTTTTGAACGAATTATGCTCATTTTCGCACGATTCAGCCTCTAATTCGCACATATCCGCTGTAATTCGACTCTGTACTATCTAGTTATGTTAAGTTATCCTATCTGAGCACAACTCAACACCACAATGAACAATTTTGCTCGTTTTGGACGAATTTTGCTCATTTTCGAACGATTCAGCCTCTAATTCGCACATATCCGCTGTAATTCGACTCTGTACTATCTAGTCATGTTAAGTTATCGTAACTGAGCACAATTCAACACCACAATGAACAATTTTGCTCGTTTTGAACGAATTTTGCTCATTTTCGAACGATTCAGTCTCTAATTCGCACATATCCTCTGTAATTCGACTCTGTACTATCTAGTTATGTTAAGTTATCCTATCTGAGCACAATTCGACACCACAATGAACAATTTTGCTGGTTTTGAACGAATTATGCTCATTTTCGCACGATTCAGCATCTAATTCGCACATGTCCGCTGTAGTTCAACTCTGTACTATCTGGTTATGTTAAGTTATCGTAACTGAGCACAATTCAACACCACAATGAACAATTTTGATCGTTTTGAACGAATTATGCTCATTTTCGCACGATTCAGCCTCTAATTCGCACATATCCGCTGTAATTCGACTCCGTACTATCTAGTTATGTTAAGTTATCCTATCTGAGCACAATTCAACACCACAATGAACAATTTTGCTCGTTTTGCACGAATTATGTACATTTTCGCACGATTCAGCCTCTAATTCGCACATATCCGCTGTAATTCGACTCTGTACCATCTAGTTATGTTAAGCTATCCTATCTGAGCACAATTCAACACCACATTGAACAATTTTGCTCGTTTTGCACGAATTATGCTCATTTTCGCACGATTCAGCCTCTAATTCGCACATATCCGCTGTAATTCGACTCTGTACTATCTAGTCATGTTAAGTTATCGTAACTGAGCACAATTCAACACCACAATGAACAATTTTGCTGGTTTTGAACGAATTATGCTGATTTTCGCACGATTCAGCCTCTAATTCGCACATATCCGCTGTAATTCGACTCTGTACTATCTAGTTATGTTAAGTTATCCTTTCTGAGCACAATTCAACACCACATGGAACAATTTTGCTCGTTTTGCACGAATTATGCTCATTTTCGCACGATTCAACCTCTAATTCGCACATATCCGCTGTAATTCGACTCTGTACTATCTAGTTATGTTAAGTTATCCTATCTGAGCACAATTCAACACCACAATGAACAATTTTGCTCGTTTTGAACGAATTATGCTCATTTTCGCACGATTCAGCCTCTAATTCGCACATATCCGCTGTAATTCGACTCTGTACTATCTAGTCATGTTAAGCTATCCTATCTGAGCACAATTCAACACCACATTGAACAATTTTGCTCGTTTTGCACGAATTATGCTCATTTTCGCACGATTCAGCCTCTAATTCGCACATATCCGCTGTAATTCGACTCTGTACTATCTAGTCATGTTAAGTTATCGTAACTGAGCACAATTCAGCACCACAATGAACAATTTTGCTCGTTTTGAACGAATTATGCTCATTTTCGCACGATTCAGCCTCTAATTCGCGCATATCCGCTGTAATTCGACTCTGTACTATCTAGTCATGTTAAGTTATCGTAACTGAGCACAATTCAACACTACAATGAACAATTTTGCTGGTTTTGAACGAATTATGCTCATTTTCGCACGATTCAGCCTCTAATTCGCACATATCCGCTGTAATTCGACTCTGTACTATCTAGACATGTTAAGTTATCGTAACTGAGCACAATTCAACACCACAATGAACAATTTTGCTGGTTTTGAACGAATTATGCTCATTTTCGCACGATTCAGCCTAAAATTCGCACATATCCGCTGTAATTCGACTCTGTACTATCTAGTCATGTTAAGCTATCCTATCTGAGCACAATTCAACACCACATTGAACAATTTTGCTCGTTTTGCACGAATTATGTTCATTTTCGCACGATTCAGCATCTAATTCGCACATATCCGCTGTAATTCGACTCTGTACTATCTAGTCATGTTAAGTTATCGTAACTGAGCACAATTCAACACCACAATGAACAATTTTGCTGGTTTTGAACGAATTATGCTGATTTTCGCACGATTCAGCCTCTAATTCGCACGTATCCGCTGTAATTCGACTCTGTACTATCTAGTCATGTTAAGTTATCCTTTCTGAGCACAATTCAACACCACATGGAACAATTTTGCTGGTTTTGGACGAATTATGCTCATTTTCGCACGATTCAACCTCTAATTCGCACATATCCGCTGTAATTCGACTCTGTACTATCTAGTTATGTTAAGTTATCCTATCTGAGCACAATTCAACACCACAATGAACAATTTTGCTCGTTTTGAACGAATTATGCTCATTTTCGCACGATTCAGCCTCTAATTCGCACATATCCGCTGTAATTCGACTCTGTACTATCTAGTCATGTTAAGTTATCGTAACTGAGCACAATTCAACACCGCAATGAACAATTTTGCTGGTTTTGGACGAATTATGCTCATTTTCGCACGATTCAGCCTCTAATTCGCACATATCCGCTGTAATTCGACTCTGTACTATCTAGTCATGTTAAGTTATCGTAACTGAGCACAATTCAACACCACAATGAACAATTTTGATCGTTCTGCACGAATTATGCTCATTTTCGCACGATTCAGCCTCTAATTCGCACATATCCGCTGTAATTCGACTCTGTACTATCTAGTCATGTTAAGTTATCGTAACTGAGCACAATTCAACACCACAATGAACAATTTTGCTGGTTTTGAACGAATTATGCTCATTTTCGCACGATTCAGCCTCTAATTCGCACATGTCCGCTGTAGTTCAACTCTGTACTATCTAGTTATGTTAAGTTATCGTAACTGAGCACAATTCAACACCACAATGAACAATTTTGATCGTTTTGAACGAATTATGCTCATTTTCGCACGATTCAGCCTCTAATTCGCACATATCCGCTGTAATTCGGCTCTGTACTATCTAGTTATGTTAAGTTATCCTATCTGAGCACAATTCAACACCACAATGAACAATTTTGCTCGTTTTGCACGAATTATGTTCATTTTCGCACGATTCAGCCTCTAATTCGCACATATCCGCTGTAATTCGACTCTGTACCATCTAGTTATGTTAAGCTATCCTATCTGAGCACAATTCAACACCACATTGAACAATTTTGCTCGTTTTGCACGAATTATGCTCATTTTCGCACGATTCAGCCTCTAATTCGCACATATCCGCTGTAATTCGACTCTGTACTATCTAGTCATGTTAAGTTATCGTAACTGAGCACAATTCAACACCACAATGAACAATTTTGCTGGTTTTGAACGAATTATGCTGATTTTCGCACGATTCAGCCTCTAATTCGCACATATCCGCTGTAATTCGACTCTGTACTATCTAGTTATGTTAAGTTATCCTTTCTGAGCACAATTCAACACCACATGGAACAATTTTGCTCGTTTTGCACGAATTATGCTCATTTTCGCACGATTCAACCTCTAATTCGCACATATCCGCTGTAATTCGACTCTGTACTATCTAGTTATGTTAAGTTATCCTATCTGAGCACAATTCAACACCACAATGAACAATTTTGCTCGTTTTGAACGAATTATGCTCATTTTCGCACGATTCAGCCTCTAATTCGCACATATCCGCTGTAATTCGACTCTGTACTATCTAGTCATGTTAAGTTATCGTAACTGAGCACAATTCAACACCACAATGAACAATTTTGCTGGTTTTGAACGAATTATGCTCATTTTCGCACGATTCAGCCTCTAATTCGCACATATCCGCTGTAATTCGACTCTGTACTATCTAGTCATGTTAAGTTATCGTAACTGAGCACAATTCAACACCACAATGAACAATTTTCCTCGTTTTGCACGAATTATGTTCATTTTCGCACGATTCAGCCTCTAATTCGCACATATCCGCTGTAATTCGACTCTGTACCATCTAGTTATGTTAAGCTATCCTATCTGAGCACAATTCAACACCACATTGAACAATTTTGCTCGTTTTGCACGAATTATGCTCATTTTCGCACGATTCAGCCTCTAATTCGCACATATCCGCTGTAATTCGACTCTGTACTATCTAGTCATGTTAAGTTATCGTAACTGAGCACAATTCAACACCACAATGAACAATTTTGATCGTTCTGCACGAATTATGCTCATTTTCGCACGATTCAGCCTCTAATTCGCACATATCCGCTGTAATTCGACTCTGTACTATCTAGTCATGTTAAGTTATCGTAACTGAGCACAATTCAACACCACAATGAACAATTTTGCTCGTTTTGAACGAATTATGCTCATTTTCGCACGATTCAGCCTCTAATTCGCACATATCCGCTGTAATTCGACTCTGTACTATCTAGTCATGTTAAGTTATCGTAACTGAGCACAATTCAACACCACAATGAACAATTTTGCTGGTTTTGAACGAATTATGCTCATTTTCGCACGATTCAGCCTCTAATTCGCACATATCCGCTGTAATTCGACTCTGTACTATCTAGTCATGTTAAGTTATCGTAACTGAGCACAATTCAACACCACAATGTACAATTTTGCTGGTTTTGAACGAATTATGCTCATTTTCGCACGATTCAGCCTCTAATTCGCACATATCCGCTGTAATTCGACTCTGTACTATCTAGTTATGTTAAGTTATCCTATCTGAGCACAATTCAACACCACAATGAACAATTTTGCTCGTTTTGAACGAATTTTGCTCATTTTCGAACGATTCAGCCTCTAATTCGCACATATCCGCTGTAATTCGACTCTGTACCATCTAGTCATGTTAAGTTATCGTAACTGAGCACAATTCAACACCACAATGAACAATTTTGCTCGTTTTGAACGAATTTTGCTCTTTTTCGAACGATTCAGCCTCTAATTCGCACATATCCGCTGTAATTCGACTCTGTACTATCTAGTTATGTTAAGCTATCCTATCTGAGCACAATTCAACACCACATTGAACAATTTTGCTCGTTTTGCACGAATTATGCTCATTTTCGCACGATTCAGCCTCTAATTCGCACATATCCGCTGTAATTCGACTCTGTACTATCTAGTCATGTTAAGTTATCGTAACTGAGCACAATTCAACACCACAATGAACAATTTTCCTCGTTTTGCACGAATTATGTTCATTTTCGCACGATTCAGCCTCTAATTCGCACATATCCGCTGTAATTCGACTCTGTACTATCTAGTTATGTTAAGTTATCCTATCTGAGCACAATTCAACACCACAATGAACAATTTTGCTCGTTTTGAACGAATTATGCTCATTTTCGCACGATTCAGCCTCTAATTCGCACATATCCGCTGTAATTCGACTCTGTACTATCTAGTCATGTTAAGCTATCCTATCTGAGCACAATTCAACACCACATTGAACAATTTTGCTCGTTTTGCACGAATTATGCTCATTTTCGCACGATTCAGCCTCTAATTCGCACATATCCGCTGTAATTCGACTCTGTACTATCTAGTCATGTTAAGTTATCGTAACTGAGCACAATTCAGCACCACAATGAACAATTTTGCTCGTTTTGAACGAATTATGCTCATTTTCGCACGATTCAGCCTCTAATTCGCGCATATCCGCTGTAATTCGACTCTGTACTATCTAGTCATGTTAAGTTATCGTAACTGAGCACAATTCAACACTACAATGAACAATTTTGCTGGTTTTGAACGAATTATGCTCATTTTCGCACGATTCAGCCTCTAATTCGCACATATCCGCTGTAATTCGACTCTGTACTATCTAGACATGTTAAGTTATCGTAACTGAGCACAATTCAACACCACAATGAACAATTTTGCTGGTTTTGAACGAATTATGCTCATTTTCGCACGATTCAGCCTAAAATTCGCACATATCCGCTGTAATTCGACTCTGTACTATCTAGTCATGTTAAGCTATCCTATCTGAGCACAATTCAACACCACATTGAACAATTTTGCTCGTTTTGCACGAATTATGTTCATTTTCGCACGATTCAGCATCTAATTCGCACATATCCGCTGTAATTCGACTCTGTACTATCTAGTCATGTTAAGTTATCGTAACTGAGCACAATTCAACACCACAATGAACAATTTTGCTGGTTTTGAACGAATTATGCTGATTTTCGCACGATTCAGCCTCTAATTCGCACGTATCCGCTGTAATTCGACTCTGTACTATCTAGTCATGTTAAGTTATCCTTTCTGAGCACAATTCAACACCACATGGAACAATTTTGCTGGTTTTGGACGAATTATGCTCATTTTCGCACGATTCAACCTCTAATTCGCACATATCCGCTGTAATTCGACTCTGTACTATCTAGTTATGTTAAGTTATCCTATCTGAGCACAATTCAACACCACAATGAACAATTTTGCTCGTTTTGAACGAATTATGCTCATTTTCGCACGATTCAGCCTCTAATTCGCACATATCCGCTGTAATTCGACTCTGTACTATCTAGTCATGTTAAGTTATCGTAACTGAGCACAATTCAACACCGCAATGAACAATTTTGCTGGTTTTGGACGAATTATGCTCATTTTCGCACGATTCAGCCTCTAATTCGCACATATCCGCTGTAATTCGACTCTGTACTATCTAGTCATGTTAAGTTATCGTAACTGAGCACAATTCAACACCACAATGAACAATTTTGATCGTTCTGCACGAATTATGCTCATTTTCGCACGATTCAGCCTCTAATTCGCACATATCCGCTGTAATTCGACTCTGTACTATCTAGTCATGTTAAGTTATCGTAACTGAGCACAATTCAACACCACAATGAACAATTTTGATCGTTTTGCACGAATTATGCTCATTTTCGCACGATTCAGCCTCTAATTCGCACATATCCGCTGTAATTCGACTCTGTACTATCTAGTCATGTTAAGTTATCGTAACTGAGCACAATTCAACACCACAATGAACAATTTTGCTGGTTTTGAACGAATTATGCTCATTTTCGCACGATTCAGCCTCTAATTCGCACATGTCCGCTGTAGTTCAACTCTGTACTATCTAGTTATGTTAAGTTATCGTAACTGAGCACAATTCAACACCACAATGAACAATTTTGATCGTTTTGAACGAATTATGCTCATTTTCGCACGATTCAGCCTCTAATTCGCACATATCCGCTGTAATTCGGCTCTGTACTATCTAGTTATGTTAAGTTATCCTATCTGAGCACAATTCAACACCACAATGAACAATTTTGCTCGTTTTGCACGAATTATGTTCATTTTCGCACGATTCAGCCTCTAATTCGCATATATCCGCTGTAATTCGACTCTGTACCATCTAGTTATGTTAAGCTATCCTATCTGAGCACAATTCAACACCACATTGAACAATTTTGCTCGTTTTGCACGAATTATGCTCATTTTCGCACGATTCAGCCTCTAATTCGCACATATCCGCTGTAATTCGACTCTGTACTATCTAGTCATGTTAAGTTATCGTAACTGAGCACAATTCAACACCACAATGAACAATTTTGCTGGTTTTGAACGAATTATGCTGATTTTCGCACGATTCAGCCTCTAATTCGCACATATCCGCTGTAATTCGACTCTGTACTATCTAGTTATGTTAAGTTATCCTTTCTGAGCACAATTCAACACCACATGGAACAATTTTGCTCGTTTTGCACGAATTATGCTCATTTTCGCACGATTCAACCTCTAATTCGCACATATCCGCTGTAATTCGACTCTGTACTATCTAGTTATGTTAAGTTATCCTATCTGAGCACAATTCAACACCACAATGAACAATTTTGCTCGTTTTGAACGAATTATGCTCATTTTCGCACGATTCAGCCTCTAATTCGCACATATCCGCTGTAATTCGACTCTGTACTATCTAGTCATGTTAAGTTATCGTAACTGAGCACAATTCAACACCACAATGAACAATTTTGCTGGTTTTGAACGAATTATGCTCATTTTCGCACGATTCAGCCTCTAATTCGCACATATCCGCTGTAATTCGACTCTGTACTATCTAGTCATGTTAAGTTATCGTAACTGAGCACAATTCAACACCACAATGAACAATTTTCCTCGTTTTGCACGAATTATGTTCATTTTCGCACGATTCAGCCTCTAATTCGCACATATCCGCTGTAATTCGACTCTGTACCATCTAGTTATGTTAAGCTATCCTATCTGAGCACAATTCAACACCACATTGAACAATTTTGCTCGTTTTGCACGAATTATGCTCATTTTCGCACGATTCAGCCTCTAATTCGCACATATCCGCTGTAATTCGACTCTGTACTATCTAGTCATGTTAAGTTATCGTAACTGAGCACAATTCAACACCGCAATGAACAATTTTGCTGGTTTTGGACGAATTATGCTCATTTTCGCACGATTCAGCCTCTAATTCGCACATAACCGCTGTAATTCGACTCTGTACTATCTAGTCATGTTAAGTTATCGTAACTGAGCACAATTCAACACCACAATGAACAATTTTGATCGTTCTGCACGAATTATGCTCATTTTCGCACGATTCAGCCTCTAATTCGCACATATCCGCTGTAATTCGACTCTGTACTATCTAGTCATGTTAAGTTATCGTAACTGAGCACAATTCAACACCACAATGAACAATTTTGCTCGTTTTGCACGAATTATGTTCATTTTCGCACGATTCAGCCTCTAATTCGCACATATCCGCTGTAATTCGACTCTGTACCATCTAGTTATGTTAAGCTATCCTATCTGAGCACAATTCAACACCACATTGAACAATTTTGCTCGTTTTGCACGAATTATGCTCATTTTCGCACGATTCAGCCTCTAATTCGCACATATCCGCTGTAATTCGACTCTGTACTATCTAGTTATGTTAAGTTATCCTATCTGAGCACAATTCAACACCACAATGAACAATTTTGCTCGTTTTGAACGAATTTTGCTCATTTTCGAACGATTCAGCCTCTAATTCGCACATATCCGCTGTAATTCGACTCTGTACCATCTAGTCATGTTAAGTTATCGTAACTGAGCACAATTCAACACCACAATGAACAATTTTGCTCGTTTTGAACGAATTTTGCTCTTTTTCGAACGATTCAGCCTCTAATTCGCACATATCCGCTGTAATTCGACTCTGTACTATCTAGTTATGTTAAGTTATCCAATCTGAGCACAAGTCGACACCACAATGAACAATTTTGCTGGTTTTGAACGAATTATGCTCATTTTCGCACGATTCAGCCTCTTATTCGCACATATTCGCTGTAATTCGACTCTGTACTATCTAGTCATGTTAAGTTATCCTATCTGAGCACAATTCAACACCACAATGAGCAATTTTGCTCGTTTTGCACGAATTTTGCTCGTTTTGAACGAATTTTGCTCATTTTCGAACGATTCAGCCTCTAATTCGCACATATCCGCTGTAATTCGACTCTGTACTATCTAATTATGTTAAGTTATCCTATCTGAGCACAATTCGACACCACAATGAACAATTTTGCTGGTTTTGAACGAATTATGCTCATTTTCGCACGATTCAGCCTCTAATTCGCACATGTCCGCTGTAATTCAACTCTGTACTATCTAGTTATGTTAAGTTATCGTAACTGAGCACAATTCAACACCACAATGAACAATTTTGCTCGTTTTGGACGAATTTTGCTCATTTTCGAACGATTCAGCCTCTAATTCGCGCATATCCGCTGTAATTCGACTCTGTACTATCTAGTTATGTTAAGTTATCCTATCTGAGCACAATTCAACACCACAATGAACAATTTTGCTCGTTTTGAACGAATTATGCTCATTTTCGCACGATTCAGCCTCTAATTCGCACATATCCGCTGTAATTCGACTCTGTACTATCTAGTCATGTTAAGTTATCGTAACTGAGCACAATTCAACACCGCAATGAACAATTTTGCTGGTTTTGGACGAATTATGCTCATTTTCGCACGATTCAGCCTCTAATTCGCACATAACCGCTGTAATTCGACTCTGTACTATCTAGTCATGTTAAGTTATCGTAACTGAGCACAATTCAACACCACAATGAACAATTTTGATCGTTCTGCACGAATTATGCTCATTTTCGCACGATTCAGCCTCTAATTCGCACATATCCGCTGTAATTCGACTCTGTACTATCTAGTCATGTTAAGTTATCGTAACTGAGCACAATTCAACACCACAATGAACAATTTTGCTCGTTTTGAACGAATTATGCTCATTTTCGCACGATTCAGCCTCTAATTCGCACATATCCGCTGTAATTCGACTCTGTACTATCTAGTCATGTTAAGTTATCGTAACTGAGCACAATTCAACACCACAATGAACAATTTTGCTGGTTTTGAACGAATTATGCTCATTTTCGCACGATTCAGCCTCTAATTCGCACATATCCGCTGTAATTCGACTCTGTACTATCTAGTCATGTTAAGTTATCCTATCTGAGCACAATTCGACACCACAATGAACAATTTTGCTGGTTTTGAACGAATTATGGTCATTTTCGCACGATTCAGCCTCTAATTCGCACATATCCGCTGTAATTCGACTCTGTACTATCTAGTTATGTTAAGTTATCCTATCTGAGCACAATTCAACACCACAATGAACAATTTTGCTCGTTTTGCACGAATTATGTTCATTTTCGCACGATTCAGCCTCTAATTCGCACATATCCGCTGTAATTCGACTCTGTACCATCTAGTTATGTTAAGCTATCCTATCTGAGCACAATTCAACACCACATTGAACAATTTTGCTCGTTTTGCACGAATTATGCTCATTTTCGCACGATTCAGCCTCTAATTCGCACATATCCGCTGTAATTCGACTCTGTACTATCTAGTCATGTTAAGTTATCGTAACTGAGCACAATTCATAAGCACAATGAACAATTTTGCTGGTTTTGAACGAATTATGCTGATTTTCGCACGATTCAGCCTCTAATTCGCACATATCCGCTGTAATTCGACTCTGTACTATCTAGTTATGTTAAGTTATCCTTTCTGAGCACAATTCAACACCACATTGAACAATTTTGCTCGTTTTGCACGAATTATGCTCATTTTCGCACGATTCAGCCTCTAATTCGCACATATCCGCTGTAATTCGACTCTGTACCATCTAGTTATGTTAAGCTATCCTATCTGAGCACAATTCAACACCACATTGAACAATTTTGCTCGTTTTGCACGAATTATGCTCATTTTCGCACGATTCAGCCTCTAATTCGCACATATCCGCTGTAATTCGACTCTGTACTATCTAGTTATGTTAAGTTATCCTATCTGAGCACAATTCAACACCACAATGAACAATTTTGCTCGTTTTGAACGAATTTTGCTCATTTTCGAACGATTCAGCCTCTAATTCGCACATATCCGCTGTAATTCGACTCTGTACCATCTAGTCATGTTAAGTTATCGTAACTGAGCACAATTCAACACCACAATGAACAATTTTGCTCGTTTTGAACGAATTTTGCTCTTTTTCGAACGATTCAGCCTCTAATTCGCACATATCCGCTGTAATTCGACTCTGTACTATCTAGTTATGTTAAGTTATCCAATCTGAGCACAATTCGACACCACAATGAACAATTTTGCTGGTTTTGAACGAATTATGCTCATTTTCGCACGATTCAGCCTCTTATTCGCACATATTCGCTGTAATTCGACTCTGTACTATCTAGTCATGTTAAGTTATCCTATCTGAGCACAATTCAACACCACAATGAGCAATTTTGCTCGTTTTGCACGAATTTTGCTCGTTTTGAACGAATTTTGCTCATTTTCGAACGATTCAGCCTCTAATTCGCACATATCCGCTGTAATTCGACTCTGTACTATCTAATTATGTTAAGTTATCCTATCTGAGCACAATTCGACACCACAATGAACAATTTTGCTGGTTTTGAACGAATTATGCTCATTTTCGCACGATTCAGCCTCTAATTCGCACATGTCCGCTGTAATTCAACTCTGTACTATCTAGTTATGTTAAGTTATCGTAACTGAGCACAATTCAACACCACAATGAACAATTTTGCTCGTTTTGGACGAATTTTGCTCATTTTCGAACGATTCAGCCTCTAATTCGCGCATATCCGCTGTAATTCGACTCTGTACTATCTAGTTATGTTAAGTTATCCTATCTGAGCACAATTCAACACCACAATGAACAATTTTGCTCGTTTTGAACGAATTATGCTCATTTTCGCACGATTCAGCCTCTAATTCGCACATATCCGCTGTAATTCGACTCTGTACTATCTAGTCATGTTAAGTTATCGTAACTGAGCACAATTCAACACCGCAATGAACAATTTTGCTGGTTTTGGACGAATTATGCTCATTTTCGCACGATTCAGCCTCTAATTCGCACATAACCGCTGTAATTCGACTCTGTACTATCTAGTCATGTTAAGTTATCGTAACTGAGCACAATTCAACACCACAATGAACAATTTTGATCGTTCTGCACGAATTATGCTCATTTTCGCACGATTCAGCCTCTAATTCGCACATATCCGCTGTAATTCGACTCTGTACTATCTAGTCATGTTAAGTTATCGTAACTGAGCACAATTCAACACCACAATGAACAATTTTGCTCGTTTTGAACGAATTATGCTCATTTTCGCACGATTCAGCCTCTAATTCGCACATATCCGCTGTAATTCGACTCTGTACTATCTAGTCATGTTAAGTTATCGTAACTGAGCACAATTCAACACCACAATGAACAATTTTGCTGGTTTTGAACGAATTATGCTCATTTTCGCACGATTCAGCCTCTAATTCGCACATATCCGCTGTAATTCGACTCTGTACTATCTAGTCATGTTAAGTTATCCTATCTGAGCACAATTCGACACCACAATGAACAATTTTGCTGGTTTTGAACGAATTATGGTCATTTTCGCACGATTCAGCCTCTAATTCGCACATATCCGCTGTAATTCGACTCTGTACTATCTAGTTATGTTAAGTTATCCTATCTGAGCACAATTCAACACCACAATGAACAATTTTGCTCGTTTTGCACGAATTATGTTCATTTTCGCACGATTCAGCCTCTAATTCGCACATATCCGCTGTAATTCGACTCTGTACCATCTAGTTATGTTAAGCTATCCTATCTGAGCACAATTCAACACCACATTGAACAATTTTGCTCGTTTTGCACGAATTATGCTCATTTTCGCACGATTCAGCCTCTAATTCGCACATATCCGCTGTAATTCGACTCTGTACTATCTAGTCATGTTAAGTTATCGTAACTGAGCACAATTCATAAGCACAATGAACAATTTTGCTGGTTTTGAACGAATTATGCTGATTTTCGCACGATTCAGCCTCTAATTCGCACATATCCGCTGTAATTCGACTCTGTACTATCTAGTTATGTTAAGTTATCCTATCTGAGCACAATTCAACACCACAATGAACAATTTTGCTCGTTTTGAACGAATTATGCTCATTTTCGCACGATTCAGCCTCTAATTCGCACATATCCGCTGTAATTCGACTCTGTACCATCTAGTCATGTTAAGTTATCGTAACTGAGCACAATTCAACACCACAATGAACAATTTTGCTCGTTTTGAACGAATTTTGCTCTTTTTCGAACGATTCAGCCTCTAATTCGCACATATCCGCTGTAATTCGACTCTGTACTATCTAGTTATGTTAAGTTATCCAATCTGAGCACAATTCGACACCAGAATGAACAATTTTGCTGGTTTTGAACGAATTATGCTCATTTTCGCACGATTCAGCCTCTTATTCGCACATATCCGCTGTAATTCGACTCTGTACTATCTAGTCATGTAAAGTTATCCTATCTGAGCACAATTCAACACCACAATGAGCAATTTTGCTCGTTTTGCACGAATTTTGCTCGTTTTGAACGAATTTTGCTCATTTTCGAACGATTCAGCCTCTAATTCGCACATATCCGCTGTAATTCGACTCTGTACTATCTAATTATGTTAAGTTATCCTATCTGAGCACAATTCGACACCACAATGAACAATTTTGCTGGTTTTGAACGAATTATGCTCATTTTCGCACGATTCAGCCTCTAATTCGCACATATCCGCTGTAATTCGACTCTGTACTATCTAGTTATGTTAAGTTATCCTATCTGAGCACAATTCAACACCACAATGTACAATTTTGCTGGTTTTGAACGAATTATGCTCATTTTCGCACGATTCAGCCTCTAATTCGCACATATCCGCTGTAATTCGACTCTGTACTATCTAGTTATGTTAAGTTATCCTATCTGAGCACAATTCAACACCACAATGAACAATTTTGCTCGTTTTGAACGAATTTTGCTCATTTTCGAACGATTCAGCCTCTAATTCGCACATATCCGCTGTAATTCGACTCTGTACCATCTAGTCATGTTAAGTTATCGTAACTGAGCACAATTCAACACCACAATAAACAATTTTGCTCGTTTTGAACGAATTTTGCTCTTTTTCGAACGATTCAGCCTCTATTTCGCACATATCCGCTGTAATTCGACTCTGTACTATCTAGTTATGTTAAGTTATCCAATCTGAGCACAATTCGACACCACAATGAACAATTTTGCTGGTTTTGAACGAATTATGCTCATTTTCGCACGATTCAGCCTCTTATTCGCACATATCCGCTGTAATTCGACTCTGTACTATCTAGTCATGTTAAGTTATCCTATCTGAGCACAATTCAACACCACAATGAGCAATTTTGCTCGTTTTGCACGAATTTTGCTCGTTTTGAACGAATTTTGCTCATTTTCGAACGATTCAGCCTCTAATTCGCACATATCCGCTGTAATTCGACTCTGTACTATCTAATTATGTTAAGTTATCCTATCTGAGCACAATTCGACACCACAATGAACAATTTTGCTCGTTTTGCACGAATTATGCTCATTTTCGCACGATTCAGCCTCTAATTCGCACATATCCGCTGTAATTCGACTCTGTACTATCTAGTCATGTTAAGTTATCGTAACTGAGCACAATTCAACAGCACAATGAACAATTTTGCTGGTTTTGAACGAATTATGCTGATTTTCGCACGATTCAGCCTCTAATTCGCACATATCCGCTGTAATTCGACTCTGTACTATCTAGTTATGTTAAGTTATCCTTTCTGAGCACAATTCAACACCACATTGAACAATTTTGCTCGTTTTGCACGAATTATGCTCATTTTCGCACGATTCAGCCTCTAATTCGCACATATCCGCTGTAATTCGACTCTGTACTATCTAGTTATGTTAAGGTTATCCTTTCTGAGCACAATTCAACACCACATTGAACAATTTGCTCGTTTTGAACGAATTATGCTCATTTTCGCACGATTCAGCCTCTAATTCGCACATATCCGCTGTAATTCGACTCTGTACCATCTAGTCATGTTAAGTTATCGTAACTGAGCACAATTCAACACCACAATGAACAATTTTGCTCGTTTTGAACGAATTTTGCTCTTTTTCGAACGATTCAGCCTCTAATTCGCACATATCCGCTGTAATTCGACTCTGTACTATCTAGTTATGTTAAGTTATCCAATCTGAGCACAATTCGACACCACAATGAACAATTTTGCTGGTTTTGAACGAATTATGCTCATTTTCGCACGATTCAGCCTCTTATTCGCACATATCCGCTGTAATTCGACTCTGTACTATCTAGTCATGTTAAGTTATCCTATCTGAGCACAATTCAACACCACAATGAGCAATTTTGCTCGTTTTGCACGAATTTTGCTCGTTTTGAACGAATTTTGCTCATTTTCGAACGATTCAGCCTCTAATTCGCACATATCCGCTGTAATTCGACTCTGTACTATCTAGTCATGTTAAGTTATCGTAACTGAGCACAATTCAACACCACAATGAACAATTTTGCTGGTTTTGAACGAATTATGCTCATTTTCGCACGATTCAGCCTCTAATTCGCACATATCCGCTGTAATTCGACTCTGTACTATCTAGTCATGTTAAGTTATCCTATCTGAGCACAATTCAACAGCACAATGAACAATTTTGCTGGTTTTGAACGAATTATGCTCATTTTCGCACGATTCAGCCTCTAATTCGCACATATCCGCTGTAATTCGACTCTGTACTATCTAGTCATGTTAAGTTATCGTAACTGAGCACAATTCAACACCACAATGTACAATTTTGATCGTTTTGAACGAATTATGCTCATTTTCGCACGATTCAGCCTCTAATTCGCACATATCCGCTGTAATTCGACTCTGTACTATCTAGTTATGTTAAGTTATCCTATCTGAGCACAATTCAACACCACAATGAACAATTTTGCTCGTTTTGCACGAATTATGTTCATTTTCGCACGATTCAGCCTCTAATTCGCACATATCCGCTGTAATTCGACTCTGTACCATCTAGTTATGTTAAGCTATCCTATCTGAGCACAATTCAACACCACATTGAACAATTTTGCTCGTTTTGCACGAATTATGCTCATTTTCGCACGATTCAGCCTCTAATTCGCACATATCCGCTGTAATTCGACTCTGTACTATCTAGTCATGTTAAGTTATCGTAACTGAGCACAATTCAACACCACAATGAACAATTTTGCTGGTTTTGAACGAATTATGCTGATTTTCGCACGATTCAGCCTCTAATTCGCACATATCCGCTGTAATTCGACTCTGTACTATCTAGTTATGTTATGTTATCCTTTCTGAGCACAATTCAACACCACATTGAACAATTTTGCTCGTTTTGCACGAATTATGCTCATTTTCGCACGATTCAGCCTCTAATTCGCACATATCCGCTGTAATTCGACTCTGTACTATCTATTTATGTTAAGTTATCCTATCTGAGCACAATTCAACACCACAATGAACAATTTTGCTCGTTTTGAACGAATTATGCTCATTTTCGCACGATTCAGCCGCTAATTCGCACATATCCGCTGCAATTCGACTCTGTACTATCTAGTCATGTTAAGTTATCGTAACTGAGCACAATTCAACACCACAATGAACAATTTTGCTCGTTTTGAACGAATTATGCTCATTTTCGCGCGATTCAGCCTCTAATTCGCACATATCCGCTGTAATTCGACTCTGTACTATCTAGTTATGTTAAGTTATCCTTTCTGAGCACAATTCAACACCACATTGAACAATTTTGCTCGTTTTGCACGAATTATGCTCATATTCGCACGATTCAGCCTCTAATTCGCACATATCCGCTGTAATTCGACTCTGTACTATCTAGTCATGTTAAGTTATCGTAACTGAGCACAATTCAACACCGCAATGAACAATTTTGCTGGTTTTGGACGAATTATGCTCATTTTCGCACGATTCAGCCTCTAATTCGCACATATCCGCTGTAATTCGACTCTGTACCATCTAGTCATGTTAAGTTATCGTAACTGAGCACAATTCAACACCACAATGAACCATTTTGCTGGTTTTGAACGAGTTATGCTCATTTTCGCACGATTCAGCCTCTAATTCGCACATATCCGCTGTAATTCGACTCTGTACTATCTAGTTATGTTAAGTTATCCTATCTGAGCACAATTCGACACCACAATGAACAATTTTGCTGGTTTTGAACGAATTATGCTCATTTTCGCACGATTCAGCCTCTAATTCGCACATATCCGCTGTAATTCGACTCTGTACTATCTAGTTATGTTAAGTTATCCTATCTGAGCACAACTCAACACCACAATGAACAATTTTGCTCGTTTTGGACGAATTTTGCTCATTTTCGAACGATTCAGCCTCTAATTCGCACATATCCGCTGTAATTCGACTCTGTACTATCTAGTCATGTTAAGTTATCGTAACTGAGCACAATTCAACACCACAATGAACAATTTTGCTCGTTTTGAACGAATTTTGCTCATTTTCGAACGATTCAGCCTCTAATTCGCACATATCCGCTGTAATTCGACTCTGTACTATCTAGTTATGTTAAGTTATCCTATCTGAGCACAATTCGACACCACAATGAACAATTTTGCTGGTTTTGAACGAATTATGCTCATTTTCGCACGATTCAGCCTCTAATTCGCACATATCCTCTGTAATTCGACTCTGTACTATCTAGTTATGTTAAGTTATCGTAACTGAGCACAATTCAACACCACAATGAACAATTTTGATCGTTTTGAACGAATTATGCTCATTTTCGCACGATTCAGCCTCTAATTCGCACATATCCGCTGCAATTCGACTCTGTACTATCTAGTTATGTTAAGTTATCCTATCTGAGCACAATTCAACACCACAATGAACAATTTTGCTCGTTTTGAACGAATTATGCTCATTTTCGAACGATTCAGCCTCTAATTCGCACATATCCGCTGTAATTCGACTCTGTACTATCTAGTCATGTTAAGTTATCGTAACTGAGCACAATTCAACACCGCAATGAACAATTTTGCTGGTTTTGGACGAATTATGCTCATTTTCGCACGATTCAGCCTCTAATTCGCACATATCCGCTGTAATTCGACTCTGTACTATCTAGTCATGTTAAGTTATCGTAACTGAGCACAATTCAACACCACAATGAACAATTTTGATCGTTTTGCACGAATTATGCTCATTTTCGCACGATTCAGCCTCTAATTCGCACATATCCGCTGTAATTCGACTCTGTACTATCTAGTCATGTTAAGTTATCGTAACTGAGCACAATTCAACACCACAATGAACAATTTTGCTCGTTTTGAACGAATTATGCTCATTTTCGCACGATTCAGCCTCTAATTCGCACATATCCGCTGTAATTCGACTCTGTACTATCTAGTCATGTTAAGTTATCGTAACTGAGCACAATTCAACACCACAATGAACAATTTTGCTGGTTTTGAACGAATTATGCTCATTTTCGCACGATTCAGCCTCTAATTCGCACATATCCGCTGTAATTCGACTCTGTACTATCTAGTCGTGTTAAGTTATCGTAACTGAGCACAATTCAACACCACAATGTACAATTTTGCTGGTTTTGAACGAATTATGCTCATTTTCGCACGATTCAGCCTCTAATTCGCACATATCCGCTGTAATTCGACTCTGTACTATCTAGTTATGTTAAGTTATCCTATCTGAGCACAATTCAACACCACAATGAACAATTTTGCTCGTTTTGAACGAATTTTGCTCATTTTCGCACGATTCAGCCTCTAATTCGAACATATCCGCTGTAATTCGACTCTGTACTATCTAGTTATGTTAAGTTATCCTATCTGAGCACAATTCAACACCACAACGAACACTTTTGCTCGTTTTGCACGAATTATGCTCATTTTCGCACGATTCAGCCTCTAATTCGCACATATCCGCTGTAATTCGACTCTGTACTATCTAGTCATGTTAAGTTATCGTAACTGAGCACAATTCAACACCACAATGAACAATTTTGCTCGTTTTGAACGAATTTTGCTCATTTTCGAACGATTCAGCCTCTAATTCGCACATATCCGCTGTAATTCGACTCTGTACTATCTAGTTATGTTAAGTTATCCTATCTGAGCACAATTCGACACCACAATGAACAATTTTGCTGGTTTTGAACGAATTATGCTCATTTTCGCACGATTCAGCCTCTAATTCGCACATATCCTCTGTAATTCGACTCTGTACTATCTAGTTATGTTAAGTTATCGTAACTGAGCACAATTCAACACCACAATGAACAATTTTGATCGTTTTGAACGAATTATGCTCATTTTCGCACGATTCAGCCTCTAATTCGCACATATCCGCTGTAATTCGACTCTGTACTATCTAGTTATGTTAAGTTATCCTATCTGAGCACAATTCAACACTACAATGAACAATTTTGCTCGTTTTGAACGAATTTTGCTCATTTTCGCACGATTCAGCCTGTAATTCGAACATATCCGCTGTAATTCGACTCTGTACTATCTAGTTATGTTAAGTTATCCTATCTGAGCACAATTCAACACCACAACGAACACTTTTGCTCGTTTTGCACGAATTATGCTCATTTTCGCACGATTCAGCCACTAATTCGCACATATCCGCTGTAATTCGACTCTGTTCTATCTAGTCATGTTAAGTTATCGTAACTGAGCACAATTCAACACCACAATGAACAATATTGCTGGTTTTGAACGAATTATGCTCATTTTCGAACGATTCAGCCTCTAATTCGCACATATCCGCTGTAATTCGACTTTGTACTATCTAGTCATGTTAAGTTATCGTAACTGAGCACAATTCAACACCACAATGAACAATTTTGCTCGTTTTGAACGAATTTTGCTCATTTTCGCACGATTCAGCCTCTAATTCGCACATATCCGCTGTAATTCGTCTCTGTACTATCTAGTCATGTTAAGTTATCCTATCTGAGCACAATTCAACAGCACAATGAACAATTTTGCTGGTTTTGAACGAATTATGCCCATTTTCGCACGATTCAGCTTCTAATTCGCACATATCCGCTGTAATTCGACTCTGTACTATCTAGTCATGTTAAGTTATCGTAACTGAGCACAATTCAACACCACAATGTACAATTTTGATCGTTTTGAACGAATTATGCTCATTTTCGCACGATTCAGCCTCTAATTCGCACATATCCGCTGTAATTCGACTCTGTACTATCTAGTTATGTTAAGTTATCCTATCTGAGCACAATTCAACACCACAATGAACAATTTTGCTCGTTTTGCACGAATTATGTTCATTTTCGCACGATTCAGCCTCTAATTCGCACATATCCGCTGTAATTCGACTCTGTACCATCTAGTTATGTTAAGCTATCCTATCTGAGCACAATTCAACACCACATTGAACAATTTTGCTCGTTTTGCACGAATTATGCTCATTTTCGCACGATTCAGCCTCTAATTCGCACATATCCGCTGTAATTCGACTCTGTACTATCTAGTCATGTTAAGTTATCGTAACTGAGCACAATTCATAAGCACAATGAACAATTTTGCTGGTTTTGAACGAATTATGCTGATTTTCGCACGATTCAGCCTCTAATTCGCACATATCCGCTGTAATTCGACTCTGTACTATCTAGTTATGTTAAGTTATCCTATCTGAGCACAACTCAACACCACAATGAACAATTTTGCTCGTTTTGAACGAATTTTGCTCATTTTCGAACGATTCAGCCTCTAATTCGCACATATCCGCTGTAATTCGACTCTGTACTATCTAGTCATGTTAAGTTATCGCAACTGAGCACAATTCAACACCACAATGAACAATTTTGATCGTTTTGAACGAATTATGCTCATTTTCGCACGATTCAGCCTCTAATTCGCACATATCCGCTGTAATTCGACTCTGTACTATCTAGTTATGTTAAGTTATCCTATCTGAGCAAAATTCAACACCACAATGAACAATTTTGCTCGTTTTGAACGAATTTTGCTCATTTTCGAACGATTCAGCCTCTAATTCGCACATATCCGCTGTAATTCGACTCTGTACTATCTAGTTATGTTAAGTTATCCTATCTGAGCACAATTCGACACCACAATGAACAATTTTGCTGGTTTTGAACGAATTATGCTCATTTTCGCACGATTCAGCCTCTAATTCGCACATATCCGCTGTAATTCGACTCTGTACTATCTAGTCATGTTAAGTTATCGTAACTGAGCACAATTCAACACCACAATGAACAATTTTGCTCGTTTTGAACGAATTTTGCTCATTTTCGAACGATTCAGCCTCTAATTCGCACATATCCGCTGTAATTCGACTCTGTACTATCTAGTCATGTTAAGTTATCGTAACTGAGCACAATTCAACACCACAATGAACAATTTTGCTGGTTTTGAACGAATTATGCTCATTTTCGCACGATTCAGCCTCTAATTCGCACATATCCGCTGTAATTCGACTCTGTACTATCTAGTCATGTTAAGTTATCGTAACTGAGCACAATTCAACACCACAATGAACAATTTTGCTCGTTTTGAACGAATTTTGCTCATTTTCGCACGATTCAGCCTCTAATTCGCACATATCCGCTGTAATTCGACTCTGTACTATCTAGTCATGTTAAGTTATCGTAACTGAGCACAATTCAACACCGCAATGAACAATTTTGCTGGTTTTGAGACGAATTATGCTCATTTTCGCACGATTCAGCCTCTAATTCGCACATATCCGCTGTAATTCGACTCTGTACTATCTAGTCATGTTAAGTTATCGTAACTGAGCACAATTCAACACCACAATGAACAATTTTGATCGTTTTGCACGAATTATGCTCATTTTCGCACGATTCAGCCTCTAATTCGCACATATCCGCTGTAATTCGACTCTGTACTATCTAGTCATGTTAAGTTATCGTAACTGAGCACAATTCAACACCACAATGAACAATTTTGCTCGTTTTGAACGAATTATGCTCATTTTCGCACGATTCAGCCTCTAATTCGCACATATCCGCTGTAATTCGACTCTGTACTATCTAGTCATGTTAAGTTATCGTAACTGAGCACAATTCAACACCACAATGAACAATTTTGCTGGTTTTGAACGAATTATGCTCATTTTCGCACGATTCAGCCTCTAATTCGCACATATCCGCTGTAATTCGACTCTGTACTATCTAGTCGTGTTAAGTTATCGTAACTGAGCACAATTCAACACCACAATGTACAATTTTGCTGGTTTTGAACGAATTATGCTCATTTTCGCACGATTCAGCCTCTAATTCGCACATATCCGCTGTAATTCGACTCTGTACTATCTAGTTATGTTAAGTTATCCTATCTGAGCACAATTCAACACCACAATGAACAATTTTGCTCGTTTTGAACGAATTTTGCTCATTTTCGAACGATTCAGCCTCTAATTCGCACATATCCGCTGTAATTCGACTCTGTACTATCTAGTTATGTTAAGTTATCCTATCTGAGCACAATTCGACACCACAATGAACAATTTTGCTGGTTTTGAACGAATTATGCTCATTTTCGCACGATTCAGCCTCTAATTCGCACATATCCTCTGTAATTCGACTCTGTACTATCTAGTTATGTTAAATTATCGTAGACTGAGCACAATTCAACACCACAATGAACAATTTTGATCGTTTTTGAACGAATTATGCTCATTTTCGAACGATTCAGCCTCTAATTCGCACATATCCGCTGCAATTCGACTCTGTACTATCTAGTTATGTTAAGTTATCCTATCTGAGCACAATTCAACACCACAATGAACAATTTTGCTCGTTTGAACGAATTATGCTCATTTTCGCACGATTCAGCCTCTAATTCGCACATATCCGGCTGTAATTCGACTCTGTACTATCTAGTTATGTTAAGTTATCCTATCTGAGCACAATTCGACACCACAATGAACAATTTTGCTGGTTTTGAACGAATTATGCTCATTTCGCTACGATTCAGTCTCTAATTCGCACATATCCTCTGTAATTCGACTCTGTACTATCTAGTTATGTTAAGTTATCGTAACTGAGCACAATTCAACACCACAATGAACAATTTTGATCGTTTTGAACGAATTATGCTCATTTTCGCACGATTCAGCCTCTAATTCGCACATATCCGCTGCAATTCGACTCTGTACTATCTAGTTATGTTAAGTTATCCTATCTGAGCACAATTCAACACCACAATAGAACAATTTTGCTCGTTTTGAACGAATTATGCTCATTTTGGCACGATTCAGCCTCTAATTCGCACATATCCGCTGTAATTCGACTCTGTACTATCTAGTCATGTTAAGTTATCGTAACTGAGCACAATTCAACACCGCAATGAACAATTTTGCTGGTTTTGGACGAATTATGCTCATTTTCGCACGATTCAGCCTCTAATTCGCACATATCCGCTGTAATTCGACTCTGTACTATCTAGTCATGTTAAGTTATCGTAACTGAGCACAATTCAACACCACAATGAACAATTTTGATCGTTTTGCACGAATTATGCTCATTTTCGCACGATTCAGCCTCTAATTCGCACATATCCGCTGTAATTCGACTCTGTACTATCTAGTCATGTTAAGTTATCGTAACTGAGCACAATTCAACACCACAATGAACAATTTTGCTCGTTTTGAACGAATTATGCTCATTTTCGCACGATTCAGCCTCTAATTCGCACATATCCGCTGTAATTCGACTCTGTACTATCTAGTCATGTTAAGTTATCGTAACTGAGCACAATTCAACACCACAATGAACAATTTTGCTGGTTTTGAACGAATTATGCTCATTTTCTCACGATTGAGCCTCTAATTCGCACATATCCGCTGTAATTCGACTCTGTACTATCTAGTTATGTTAAGTTATCCTATCTGAGCACAATTCAACACCACAATGAACAATTTTGCTCGTTTTGAACGAATTTTGCTCATTTTCGCACGATTCAGCCTCTAATTCGAACATATCCGCTGTAATTCGACTCTGTACTATCTAGTTATGTTAAGTTATCCTATCTGAGCACAATTCAACACCACAACGAACACTTTTGCTCGTTTTGCACGAATTATGCTCATTTTCGCACGATTCAGCCTCTAATTCGCACATATCCGCTGTAATTCGACTCTGTACTATCTAGTCATGTTAAGTTATCGTAACTGAGCACAATTCAACACCGCAATGAACAATTTTACTCGTTTTGAACGAATTATGTTCATTTTCGCACGATTCAGCCACTAATTCGCACATATCCGCTGTAATTCGACTCTGTACTATCTAGTCATGTTAAGTTATCGTAACTGAGCACAATTCAACACCACAATGAACAATTTTGCTCGTTTTGAACGAATTTTGCTCATTTTCGAACGATTCAGCCTCTAATTCGCACATATCCGCTGTAATTCGACTCTGTACTATCTAGTCATGTTAAGTTATCGTAACTGAGCACAATTCAACACCACAATGAACAATTTTGCTCGTTTTGAACGAATTTTGCTCATTTTCGAACGATTCAGCCTCTAATTCGCACATATCCGCTGTAATTCGACTCTGTACTATCTAGTTATGTTAAGTTATCCAATCTGAGCACAATTCGACACCACAATGAACAATTTTGCTGGTTTTGAACGAATTATGCTCATTTTCGCACGATTCAGCCTCTTATTCGCACATATCCGCTGTAATTCGACTCTGTACTATCTAGGTATGTTAAGTTATCCTATCTGAGCACAACTCAACACCACAATGAACAATTTTGCTCGTTTTGAACGAATTTTGCTCATTTTCGAACGATTCAGCCTCTAATTCGCACATATCCGCTGTAATTCGACTCTGTACTATCTAGTCATGTTAAGTTATCGCAACTGAGCACAATTCAACACCACAATGAACAATTTTGATCGTTTTGAACGAATTATGCTCATTTTCGCACGATTCAGCCTCTAATTCGCACATATCCGCTGTAATTCGACTCTGTACTATCTAGTTATGTTAAGTTATCCTATCTGAGCAAAATTCAACACCACAATGAACAATTTTGCTCGTTTTGAACGAATTTTGCTCATTTTCGAACGATTCAGCCTCTAATTCGCACATATCCGCTGTAATTCGACTCTGTACTATCTAGTTATGTTAAGTTATCCTATCTGAGCACAATTCGACACCACAATGAACAATTTTGCTGGTTTTGAACGAATTATGCTCATTTTCGCACGATTCAGCCTCTAATTCGCACATATCCGCTGTAATTCGACTCTGTACTATCTAGTCATGTTAAGTTATCGTAACTGAGCACAATTCAACACCACAATGAACAATTTTGCTCGTTTTGAACGAATTTTGCTCATTTTCGAACGATTCAGCCTCTAATTCGCACATATCCGCTGTAATTCGACTCTGTACTATCTAGTCATGTTAAGTTATCGTAACTGAGCACAATTCAACACCACAATGAACAATTTTGCTGGTTTTGAACGAATTATGCTCATTTTCGCACGATTCAGCCTCTAATTCGCACATATCCGCTGTAATTCGACTCTGTACTATCTAGTCATGTTAAGTTATCGTAACTGAGCACAATTCAACACCACAATGAACAATTTTGCTCGTTTTGAACGAATTTTGCTCATTTTCGAACGATTCAGCCTCTAATTCGCACATATCCGCTGTAATTCGACTCTGTACTATCTAGTCATGTTAAGTTATCGTAACTGAGCACAATTCAACACCACAATGTACAATTTTGATCGTTTTGAACGAATTATGCTCATTTTCGCACGATTCAGCCTCTAATTCGCACATATCCGCTGTAATTCGACTCTGTACTATCTAGTTATGTTAAGTTATCCTATCTGAGCAAAATTCAACACCACAATGAACAATTTTGCTCGTTTTGAACGAATTTTGCTCATTTTCGAACGATTCAGCCTCTAATTCGCACATATCCGCTGTAATTCGACTCTGTACTATCTAGTTATGTTAAGTTATCCTATCTGAGCACAATTCGACACCACAATGAACAATTTTGCTGGTTTTGAACGAATTATGCTCATTTTCGCACGATTCAGCCTCTAATTCGCACATATCCGCTGTAATTCGACTCTGTACTATCTAGTTATGTTAAGTTATCCTATCTGAGCACAACTCAACACCACAATGAACAATTTTGCTCGTTTTGAACGAATTTTGCTCATTTTCGAACGATTCAGCCTCTAATTCGCACATATCCGCTGTAATTCGACTCTGTACTATCTAGTCATGTTAAGTTATCGTAACTGAGCACAATTCAACACCACAATGAACAATTTTGCTCGTTTTGAACGAATTTTGCTCATTTTCGAACGATTCAGCCTCTAATTCGCAGATATCCGCTGTAATTCGACTCTGTACTATCTAGTTATGTTAAGTTATCCTATCTGAGCACAATTCGACACCACAATGAACAATTTTGCTGGTTTTGAACGAATTATGCTCATTTTCGCACGATTCAGCCTCTAATTCGCACATATCCTCTGTAATTCGACTCTGTACTATCTAGTTATGTTAAGTTATCGTAACTGAGCACAATTCAACACCACAATGAACAATTTTGATCGTTTTGAACGAATTATGCTCATTTTCGCACGATTCAGCCTCTAATTCGCACATATCCGCTGCAATTCGACTCTGTACTATCTAGTTATGTTAAGTTATCCTATCTGAGCACAATTCAACACCACAATGAACAATTTTGCTCGTTTTGAACGAATTATGCTCATTTTCGCACGATTCAGCCTCTAATTCGCACATATCCGCTGTAATTCGACTCTGTACTATCTAGTCATGTTAAGTTATCGTAACTGAGCACAATTCAACACCACAATGAACAATTTTGCTCGTTTTGAACGAATTATGCTCATTTTCGCGCGATTCAGCCTCTAATTCGCACATATCCGCTGTAATTCGACTCTGTACTATCTAGTCATGTTATGTTATCGTAACTGAGCACAATTCAACACCGCAATGAACAATTTTGCTGGTTTTGGACGAATTATGCTCATTTTCGCACGATTCAGCCTCTAATTCGCACATATCCGCTGTAATTCGACTCTGTACTATCTAGTCATGTTAAGTTATCGTAACTGAGCACAATTCAACACCACAATGAACAATTTTGCTCGTTTTGAACGAATTATGCTCATTTTCGCGCGATTCAGCCTCTAATTCGCACATATCCGCTGTAATTCGACTCTGTACTATCTAGTCATGTTAAGTTATCGTAACTGAGCACAATTCAACACCACAATGAACAATTTTGCTGGTTTTGAACGAATTATGCTCATTTTCGCACGATTCAGCCTCTAATTCGCACATATCCGCTGTAAATCGACTCTGTACTATCTAGTTATGTTAAGTTATCCTATCTGAGCACAATTCAACACCACAATGAACAATTTTGCTCGTTTTGAACGAATTATGTTCATTTTCGCACGATTCAGCCTCTAATTCGCACATATCCGCTGTAATTCGACTCTGTACTATCTAGTTATGTTAAGTTATCCTTTCTGAGCACAATTCAACACCACATTGAACAATTTTGCTCGTTTTGCACGAATTATGCTCATATTCGCACGATTCAGCCTCTAATTCGCACATATCCGCTGTAATTCGACTCTGTACTATCTAGTCATGTTAAGTTGTCGTAACTGAGCACAATTCAACACCGCAATGAACAATTTTGCTGGTTTTGGACGAATTATGCTCATTTTCGCACGATTCAGCCTCTAATTCGCACATATCCGCTGTAATTCGACTCTGTACTATCTAGTCATGTTAAGTTATCGTAACTGAGCACAATTCAACACCACAATGAACCATTTTGCTGGTTTTGAACGAGTTATGCTCATTTTCGCACGATTCAGCCTCTAATTCGCACATATCCGCTGTAATTCGACTCTGTACTATCTAGTTATGTTAAGTTATCCTATCTGAGCAAAATTCAACACCACAATGAACAATTTTGCTCGCTTTGAACGAATTTTGCTCATTTTCGAACGATTCAGCCTCTAATTCGCACATATCCGCTGTAATTCGACTCTGTACTATCTAGTTATGTTAAGTTATCCTATCTGAGCACAATTCGACACCACAATGAACAATTTTGCTGGTTTTGAACGAATTATGCTCATTTTCGCACGATTCAGCCTCTAATTCGCACATATCCGCTGTAATTCGACTCTGTACTATCTAGTTATGTTAAGTTATCCTATCTGAGCACAACTCAACACCACAATGAACAATTTTGCTCGTTTTGAACGAATTTTGCTCATTTTCGAACGATTCAGCCTCTAATTCGCACATATCCGCTGTAATTCGACTCTGTACTATCTAGTCATGTTAAGTTATCGTAACTGAGCACAATTCAACACCACAATGAACAATTTTGCTCGTTTTGAACGAATTTTGCTCATTTTCGCACGATTCAGCCTCTAATTCGCACATATCCGCTGTAATTCGACTCTGTACTATCTAGTTATGTTAAGTTATCCTATCTGAGCACAATTCGACACCACAATGAACAATTTTGCTGGTTTTGAACGAATTATGCTCATTTTCGCACGATTCAGCCTCTAATTCGCACATATCCTCTGTAATTCGACTCTGTACTATCTAGTTATGTTAAGTTATCGTAACTGAGCACAATTCAACACCACAATGAACAATTTTGATCGTTTTGAACGAATTATGCTCATTTTCGCACGATTCAGCCTCTAATTCGCACATATCCGCTGCAATTCGACTCTGTACTATCTAGTTATGTTAAGTTATCCTATCTGAGCACAATTCAACACCACAATGAACAATTTTGCTCGTTTTGAACGAATTATGCTCATTTTCGCACGATTCAGCCTCTAATTCGCACATATCCGCTGTAATTCGACTCTGTACTATCTAGTCATGTTAAGTTATCGTAACTGAGCACAATTCAACACCGCAATGAACAATTTTGCTGGTTTTGGACGAATTATGCTCATTTTCGCACGATTCAGCCTCTAATTCGCACATATCCGCTGTAATTCGACTCTGTACTATCTAGTCATGTTAAGTTATCGTAACTGAGCACAATTCAACACCACAATGAACAATTTTGATCGTTTTGCACGAATTATGCTCATTTTCGCACGATTCAGCCTCTAATTCGCACATATCCGCTGTAATTCGACTCTGTACTATCTAGTCATGTTAAGTTATCGTAACTGAGCACAATTCAACACCACAATGAACAATTTTGCTCGTTTTGAACGAATTATGCTCATTTTCGCACGATTCAGCCTCTAATTCGCACATATCCGCTGTAATTCGACTCTGTACTATCTAGTCATGTTAAGTTATCGTAACTGAGCACAATTCAACACCACAATGAACAATTTTGCTGGTTTTGAACGAATTATGCTCATTTTCGCACGATTCAGCCTCTAATTCGCACATATCCGCTGTAATTCGACTCTGTACTATCTAGTCGTGTTAAGTTATCGTAACTGAGCACAATTCAACACCACAATGTACAATTTTGCTGGTTTTGAACGAATTATGCTCATTTTCGCACGATTCAGCCTCTAATTCGCACATATCCGCTGTAATTCGACTCTGTACTATCTAGTTATGTTAAGTTATCCTATCTGAGCACAATTCAACACCACAATGAACAATTTTGCTCGTTTTGAACGAATTTTGCTCATTTTCGAACGATTCAGCCTCTAATTCGCACATATCCGCTGTAATTCGACTCTGTACTATCTAGTTATGTTAAGTTATCCTATCTGAGCACAATTCGACACCACAATGAACAATTTTGCTGGTTTTGAACGAATTATGCTCATTTTCGCACGATTCAGCCTCTAATTCGCACATATCCTCTGTAATTCGACTCTGTACTATCTAGTTATGTTAAATTATCGTAACTGAGCACAATTCAACACCACAATGAACAATTTTGCTCGTTTTGAACGAATTATGCTCATTTTCGAACGATTCAGCCTCTAATTCGCACATATCCGCTGCAATTCGACTCTGTACTATCTAGTTATGTTAAGTTATCCTATCTGAGCACAATTCAACACCACAATGAACAATTTTGCTCGTTTTGAACGAATTATGCTCATTTTCGCACGATTCAGCCTCTAATTCGCACATATCCGCTGTAATTCGACTCTGTACTATCTAGTTATGTTAAGTTATCCTATCTGAGCACAATTCGACACCACAATGAACAATTTTGCTGGTTTTGAACGAATTATGCTCATTTTCGCACGATTCAGCCTCTAATTCGCACATATCCTCTGTAATTCGACTCTGTACTATCTAGTTATGTTAAGTTATCGTAACTGAGCACAATTCAACACCACAATGAACAATTTTGATCGTTTTGAACGAATTATGCTCATTTTCGCACGATTCAGCCTCTAATTCGCACATATCCGCTGCAATTCGACTCTGTACTATCTAGTTATGTTAAGTTATCCTATCTGAGCACAATTCAACACCACAATGAACAATTTTGCTCGTTTTGAACGAATTATGCTCATTTTGGCACGATTCAGCCTCTAATTCGCACATATCCGCTGTAATTCGACTCTGTACTATCTAGTCATGTTAAGTTATCGTAACTGAGCACAATTCAACACCGCAATGAACAATTTTGCTGGTTTTGGACGAATTATGCTCATTTTCGCACGATTCAGCCTCTAATTCGCACATATCCGCTGTAATTCGACTCTGTACTATCTAGTCATGTTAAGTTATCGTAACTGAGCACAATTCAACACCACAATGAACAATTTTGATCGTTTTGCACGAATTATGCTCATTTTCGCAAGATTCAGCCTCTAATTCGCACATATCCGCTGTAATTCGACTCTGTACTATCTAGTCATGTTAAGTTATCGTAACTGAGCACAATTCAACACCACAATGAACAATTTTGCTCGTTTTGAACGAATTATGCTCATTTTCGCACGATTCAGCCTCTAATTCGCACATATCCGCTGTAATTCGACTCTGTACTATCTAGTCATGTTAAGTTATCGTAACTGAGCACAATTCAACACCACAATGAACAATTTTGCTGGTTTTGAACGAATTATGCTCATTTTCGCACGATTGAGCGTCTAATTCGCACATATCCGCTGTAATTCGACTCTGTACTATCTAGTTATGTTAAGTTATCCTATCTGAGCACAATTCAACACCACAATGAACAATTTTGCTCGTTTTGAACGAATTTTGCTCATTTTCGCACGATTCAGCCTCTAATTCGAACATATCCGCTGTAATTCGACTCTGTACTATCTAGTTATGTTAAGTTATCCTATCTGAGCACAATTCAACACCACAACGAACACTTTTGCTCGTTTTGCACGAATTATGCTCATTTTCGCACGATTCAGCCTCTAATTCGCACATATCCGCTGTAATTCGACTCTGTACTATCGAGTCATGTTAAGTTATCGTAACTGAGCACAATTCAACACCACAATGAACAATTTTACTCGTTTTGAACGAATTATGTTCATTTTCGCACGATTCAGCCACTAATTCGCACATATCCGCTGTAATTCGACTCTGTACTATCTAGTCATGTTAAGTTATCGTAACTGAGCACAATTCAACACCACAATGAACAATTTTGCTCGTTTTGAACGAATTTTGCTCATTTTCGAACGATTCAGCCTCTAATTCGCACATATCCGCTGTAATTCGACTCTGTACTATCTAGTCATGTTAAGTTATCGTAACTGAGCACAATTCAACACCACAATGAACAATTTTGCTCGTTTTGAACGAATTTTGCTCATTTTCGAACGATTCAGCCTCTAATTCGCACATATCCGCTGTAATTCGACTCTGTACTATCTAGTTATGTTAAGTTATCCAATCTGAGCACAATTCGACACCACAATGAACAATTTTGCTGGTTTTGAACGAATTATGCTCATTTTCGCACGATTCAGCCTCTTATTCGCACATATCCGCTGTAATTCGACTCTGTACTATCTAGTCATGTTAAGTTATCGTAACTGAGCACAATTCGACACCACAATGAACAATTTTGCTGGTTTTGAACGAATTATGCTCATTTTCGCACGATTCAGCCTCTAATTCGCACATATCCGCTGTAATTCGACTCTGTACTATCTAGTCATGTTAAGTTATCGTAACTGAGCACAATTCAACACCACAATGAACAATTTTACTCGTTTTGAACGAATTATGTTCATTTTCGCACGATTCAGCCTCTAATTCGCACATATCCGCTGTAATTCGACTCTGTACTATCTAGTCATGTTAAGTTATCGTAACTGAGCACAATTCAACACCACAATGTACAATTTTGCTGGTTTTGAACGAATTATGCTCATTTTCGCACGATTCAGCCTCTAATTCGCACATATCCGCTGTAATTCGACTCTGTACTATCTAGTTATGTTAAGTTATCCTATCTGAGCACAATTCAACACCACAATGAACAATTTTGCTCGTTTTGAACGAATTTTGCTCATTTTCGCACGATTCAGCCTCTAATTCGAACATATCCGCTGTAATTCGACTCTGTACTATCTAGTTATGTTAAGTTATCCTATCTGAGCACAATTCAACACCACAACGAACACTTTTGCTCGTTTTGCACGAATTATGCTCATTTTCGCACGATTCAGCCTCTAATTCGCACATATCCGCTGTAATTCGACTCTGTACTATCTAGTCATGTTAAGTTATCGTAACTGAGCACAATTCAACACCACAATGAACAATTTTACTCGTTTTGAACGAATTATGTTCATTTTCGCACGATTCAGCCTCTAATTCGCACATATCCGCTGTAATTCGACTCTGTACTATCTAGTCATGTTAAGTTATCGTAACTGAGCACAATTCAACACCACAATGAACAATTTTGCTGGTTTTGAACGAATTATGCTCATTTTCGAACGATTCAGCCTCTAATTCGCACATATCCGCTGTAATTCGACTCTGTACTATCTAGTCATGTTAAGTTATCGTAACTGAGCACAATTCAACACCACAATGAACAATTTTGCTCGTTTTGAACGAATTTTGCTCATTTTCGCACGATTCAGCCTCTAATTCGCACATATCCGCTGTAATTCGACTCTGTACTATCTAGTCATGTTAAGTTATCCTATCTGAGCACAATTCAACAGCACAATGAACAATTTTGCTGGTTTTGAACGAATTATGCTCATTTTCGCACGATTCAGCCTCTAATTCGCACATATCCGCTGTAATTCGACTCTGTACTATCTAGTCATGTTAAGTTATCGTAACTGAGCACAATTCAACACCACAATGTACAATTTTGATCGTTTTGAACGAATTATGCTCATTTTCGCACGATTCAGCCTCTAATTCGCACATATCCGCTGTAATTCGACTCTGTACTATCTAGTTATGTTAAGTTATCCTATCTGAGCACAATTCAACACCACAACGAACAATTTTGCTCGTTTTGCACGAATTATGCTCATTTTCGCACGATTCAGCCTCTAATTCGCACATATCCGCTGTAATTCGACTCTGTACTATCTAGTCATGTTAAGTTATCGTAACTGAGCACAATTCAACACCACAATGAACAATTTTGCTCGTTTTGAACGAATTATGTTCATTTTCGCACGATTCAGCCTCTAATTCGCACATATCCGCTGTAATTCGACTCTGTACTATCTAGTCATGTTAAGTTATCGTAACTGAGCACAATTCAACACCACAATGAACAATTTTGCTGGTTTTGAACGAATTATGCTCATTTTCGCACGATTCAGCCTCTAATTCGCACATATCCGCTGTAATTCGACTCTGTACTATCTAGTTATGTTAAGTTATCCTATCTGAGCACAATTCGACACCACAATGAACAATTTTGCTGGTTTTGAACGAATTATGCTCATTTTCGCACGATTCAGCCTCTAATTCGCACATATCCGCTGTAATTCGACTCTGTACTATCTAGTTATGTTAAGTTATCCTATCTGAGCACAACTCAACACCACAATGAACAATTTTGCTCGTTTTGAACGAATTTTGCTCATTTTCGAACGATTCAGCCTCTAATTCGCACATATCCGCCGTAATTCGATTCTGTACTATCTAGTCATGTTAAGTTATCATAACTGATCACAATTCAACACCACAATGAACAATTTTGCTCGTTTTGAACGAATTTTGCTCATTTTCGAACGATTCAGCCTCTAATTCGCACATATCCGCTGTAACTCGACTCTGTACTATCTAGTTATGTTAAGTTATCCTATCTGAGCACAATTCGACACCACAATGAACAATTTTGCTGGTTTTGAACGAATTATGCTCATTTTCGCACGATTCAGCCTCTAATTCGCACATGTCCGCTGTAATTCGACTCTGTACTATCTAGTCATGTTAAGTTATCGTAACTGAGCACAATTCAACACCACAATGAACAATTTTGCTGGTTTTAAACGAATTATGCTCATTTTCGCACGATTCAGCCTCTAATTCGCACATATCCGCTGTAATTCGACTCTGTACTATCTAGTCATGTTAAGTTATCGTAACTGAGCACAATTCAACACCACAATGAACAATTTTGCTCGTTTTGAACGAATTTTGCTCATTTTCGCACGATTCAGCCTCTAATTCGCACATATCCGCTGTAATTCGACTCTGTACTATCTAGTCATGTTAAGTTATCCTATCTGAGCACAATTCAACAGCACAATGAACAATTTTGCTGGTTTTGAACGAATTATGCTCATTTTCGCACGATTCAGCCTCTAATTCGCACATATCCGCTGTAATTCGACTCTGTACTATCTAGTCATGTTAAGTTATCGTAACTGAGCACAATTCAACACCACAATGTACAATTTTGATCGTTTTGAACGAATTATGCTCATTTTCGCACGATTCAGCCTCTAATTCGCACATATCCGCTGTAATTCGACTCTGTACTATCTAGTTATGTTAAGTTATCCTATCTGAGCACAATTCAACACCACAACGAACAATTTTGCTCGTTTTGCACGAATTATGCTCATTTTCGCACGATTCAGCCTCTAATTCGCACATATCCGCTGTAATTCGACTCTGTACTATCTAGTCATGTTAAGTTATCGTAACTGAGCACAATTCAACACCACAATGAACAATTTTGCTCGTTTTGAACGAATTATGTTCATTTTCGCACGATTCAGCCTCTAATTCGCACATATCCGCTGTAATTCGACTCTGTACTATCTAGTCATGTTAAGATATCGTAACTGAGCACAATTCAACACCACAATGAACAATTTTGCTGGTTTTGAACGAATTATGCTCATTTTCGCACGATTCAGCCTCTAATTCGCACATATCCGCTGTAATTCGACTCTGTACTATCTAGTTATGTTAAGTTATCCTATCTGAGCACAATTCGACACCACAATGAACAATTTTGCTGGTTTTGAACGAATTATGCTCATTTTCGCACGATTCAGCCTCTAATTCGCACATATCCGCTGTAATTCGACTCTGTACTATCTAGTTATGTTGAGTTATCCTATCTGAGCACAACTCAACACCACAATGAACAATTTTGCTCGTTTTGAACGAATTTTGCTCATTTTCGAACGATTCAGCCTCTAATTCGCACATATCCGCCGTAATTCGATTCTGTACTATCTAGTCATGTTAAGTTATCGTAACTGATCACAATTCAACACCACAATGAACAATTTTGCTCGTTTTGAACGAATTTTGCTCATTTTCGAACGATTCAGCCTCTAATTCGCACATATCCGCTGTAATTCGACTCTGTACTATCTAGTTATGTTAAGTTATCCTATCTGAGCACAATTCGACACCACAATGAACAATTTTGCTGGTTTTGAACGAATTATGCTCATTTTCGCACGATTCAGCCTCTAATTCGCACATGTCCGCTGTAATTCGACTCTGTACTATCTAGTTATGTTAAGTTATCGTAACTGAGCACAATTCAACACCACAATGAACAATTTTGATCGTTTTGAACGAATTATGCTCATTTTCGCACGATTCAGCCTCTAATTCGCACATATCCGCTGTAATTCGACTCTGTACTATCTAGTCATGTTAAGTTATCCTATCTGAGCACAATTCAACAGCACAATGAACAATTTTGCTGGTTTTGAACGAATTATGCTCATTTTCGCACGATTCAGCCTCTAATTCGCACATATCCGCTGTAATTCGACTCTGTACTATCTAGTCATGTTAAGTTATCGTAACTGAGCACAATTCAACACCACAATGTACAATTTTGATCGTTTTGAACGAATTGTGCTCATTTTCGCACGATTCAGCCTCTAATTCGCACATATCCGCTGTAATTCGACTCTGTACTATCTAGTTATGTTAAGTTATCCTATCTGAGCACAATTCAACACCACAACGAACAATTTTGCTCGTTTTGCACGAATTATGCTCATTTTCGCACGATTCAGCCTCTAATTCGCACATATCCGCTGTAATTCGACTCTGTACTATCTAGTCATGTTAAGTTATCGTAACTGAGCACAATTCAACACCACAATGAACAATTTTGCAGGTTTTGAACGAATTATGCTCATTTTCGCACGATTCAGCCTCTAATTCGCACATATCCGCTGTAATTCGACTCTGTACTATCTAGTTATGTTAAGTTATCCTATCTGAGCACAATTCAACACCACAATGAACAATTTTGCTCGTTTTGAACGAATTTTGCTCATTTTCGAACGATTCAGCCTCTAATTCGCACATATCCGCCGTAATTCGATTCTGTACTATCTAGTCATGTTAAGTTATCGTAACTGATCACAATTCAACACCACAATGAACAATTTTGCTCGTTTTGAACGAATTTTGCTCATTTTCGAACGATTCAGCCTCTAATTCGCACATATCCGTTGTAATTCGACTCTGTACTATCTAGTCATGTTAAGTTATCGTAACTGAGCACAATTCAACACCACAATGAACAATTTTGCTCGTTTTGAACGAATTTTGCTCATTTTCGAACGATTCAGCCTCTAATTCGCACATATCCGCTGTAATTCGACTCTGTACTATCTAGTTATGTTAAGTTATCCAATCTGAGCACAATTCGACACCACAATGAACAATTTTGCTGGTTTTGAACGAATTATGCTCATTTTCGCACGATTCAGCCTCTTATTCGCACATATCCGCTGTAATTCGACTCTGTACTATCTAGTCATGTTAAGTTATCCTATCTGAGCACAATTCAACACCACAATGAGCAATTTTGCTCGTTTTGCACGAATTTTGCTCGTTTTGAACGAATTTTGCTCATTTTCGAACGATTCAGCCTCTAATTCGCACATATCCGCTGTAATTCGACTCTGTACTATCTAGTTATGTTATGTTATCCTATCTGAGCACAATTCGACACCACAATGAACAATTTTGCTGGTTTTGAACGAATTATGCTCATTTTCGCACGATTCAGACTCTAATTCGCACATATCCGCTGTAATTCGACTCTGTACTATCTAGTCATGTTAAGTTATCCTATCTGAGCACAATTCAACAGCACAATGAACAATTTTGCTGGTTTTGAACGAATTATGCTCATTTTCGCACGATTCAGCCTCTAATTCGCACATATCCGCTGTAATTCGACTCTGTACTATCTAGTCATGTTAAGTTATCGTAACTGAGCACAATTCAACACCACAATGTACAATTTTGATCGTTTTGAACGAATTATGCTCATTTTCGCACGATTCAGCCTCTAATTCGCACATATCCGCTGTAATTCGACTCTGTACTATCTAGTTATGTTAAGTTATCCTATCTGAGCACAATTCGACACCACAATGAACAATTTTGCAGGTTTTGAACGAATTATGCTCATTTTCGCACGATTCAGCCTCTAATTCGCACATATCCGCTGTAATTCGACTCTGTACTATCTAGTTATGTTAAGTTATCCTATCTGAGCACAACTCAACACCACAATGAACAATTTTGCTCGTTTTGAACGAATTTTGCTCATTTTCGAACGATTCAGCCTCTAATTCGCACATATCCGCCGTAATTCGATTCTGTACTATCTAGTCATGTTAAGTTATCGTAACTGATCACAATTCAACACCACAATGAACAATTTTGCTCGTTTTGAACGAATTTTGCTCATTTTCGAACGATTCAGCCTCTAATTCGCACATATCCGCTGTAATTCGACTCTGTACTATCTAGTCATGTTAAGTTATCGTAACTGAGCACAATTCAACACCACAATGAACAATTTTGCTCGTTTTGAACGAATTTTGCTCATTTTCGAACGATTCAGCCTCTAATTCGCACATATCCGCTGTAATTCGACTCTGTACTATCTAGTTATGTTAAGTTATCCAATCTGAGCACAATTCGACACCACAATGAACAATTTTGCTGGTTTTGAACGAATTATGCTCATTTTCGCACGATTCAGCCTCTTATTCGCACATATCCGCTGTAATTCGACTCTGTACTATCTAGTCATGTTAAGTTATCCTATCTGAGCACAATTCAACACCACAATGAGCAATTTTGCTCGTTTTGCACGAATTTTGCTCGTTTTGAACGAATTTTGCTCATTTTCGAACGATTCAGCCTCTAATTCGCACATATCCGCTGTAATTCGACTCTGTACTATCTAGTTATGTTAAGTTATCCTATCTGAGCACAATTCAACACCACAACGAACAATTTTGCTCGTTTTGCACGAATTATGCTCATTTTCGCACGATTCAGCCTCTAATTCGCACATATCCGCTGTAATTCGACTCTGTACTATCTAGTCATGTTAAGTTATCGTAACTGAGCACATTTCAACACCACAATGAACAATTTTGCTCGTTTTGAACGAATTATGTTCATTTTCGCACGATTCAGCCTCTAATTCGCACATATCCGCTGTAATTCGACTCTGTACTATCTAGTCATGTTGAGTTATCGTAACTGAGCACAATTCAACACCACAATGAACAATTTTGCTGGTTTTGAACGAATTATGCTCATTTTCGCACGATTCAGCCTCTAATTCGCACATATCCGCTGTAATTCGACTCTCTACTATCTAGTCATGTTAAGTTATCGTAACTGAGCACAATTCAACACCACAATGAACAATTTTGCTCGTTTTGCACGAATTATGCACATTTTCGCACGATTCAGCCTCTAATTCGCACATATCCGCTGTAATTCGACTCTGTACTATCTAGTCATGTTAAGTTATCGTAACTGAGCACAATTCAACACCACAATGAACAATTTTGCTCGTTTTGAACGAATTTTGCTCATTTTCGAACGATTCAGCCTCTAATTCGCACATATCCGCTGTAATTCGACTCTGTACTATCTAGTTATGTTAAGTTATCCTATCTGAGCACAATTCGACACCACAATGAACAATTTTGCTGGTTTTGAACGAATTATGCTCATTTTCGCACGATTCAGCCTCTAATTCGCACATATCCGCTGTAATTCGACTCTGTACTATCTAGTTATGTTAAGTTATCCTATCTGAGCACAACTCAACACCACAATGAACAATTTTGCTCGTTTTGAACGAATTTTGCTCATTTTCGAACGATTCAGCCTCTAATTCGCACATATCCGCTGTAATTCGACTCTGTACTATCTAGTCATGTTAAGTTATCGTAACTGAGCACAATTCAACACCACAATGAACAATTTTGCTCGTTTTGAACGAATTTTGCTCATTTTCGAACGATTCAGCCTCTAATTCGCACATATCCGCTGTAATTCGACTCTGTACTATCTAGTTATGTTAAGTTACCCTATCTGAGCACAATTCGACACCACAATGAACAATTTTGCTGGTTTTGAACGAATTATGCTCATTTTCGCACGATTCAGCCTCTAATTCGCACATATCCTCTGTAATTCGACTCTGTACTATCTAGTTATGTTAAGTTATCGTAACTGAGCACAATTCAACACCACAATGAACAATTTTGATCGTTTTGAACGAATTATGCTCATTTTCGCACGATTCAGCCTCTAATTCGCACATATCCGCTGTAATTCGACTCTGTACTATCTAGTTATGTTAAGTTATCCTATCTGAGCACAATTCAACACCACAACGAACAATTTTGCTCGTTTTGCACGAATTATGCTCATTTTCGCACGATTCAGCCTCTAATTCGCACATATCCGCTGTAATTCGACTCTGTACTATCTAGTCATGTTAAGTTATCGTAACTGAGCACATTTCAACACCACAATGAACAATTTTGCTCGTTTTGAACGAATTATGTTCATTTTCGCACGATTCAGCCTCTAATTCGCACATATCCGCTGTAATTCGACTCTGTACTATCTAGTCATGTTAAGTTATCGTAACTGAGCACAATTCAACACCACAATGAACCATTTTGCTGGTTTTGAACGAGTTATGCTCATTTTCGCACGATTCAGCCTCTAATTCGCACATATCCGCTGTAATTCGACTCTGTACTATCTAGTTATGTTAAGTTATCCTATCTGAGCAAAATTCAACACCACAATGAACAATTTTGCTCGTTTTGAACGAATTTTGCTCATTTTCGAACGATTCAGCCTCTAATTCGCACATATCCGCTGTAATTCGACTCTGTACTATCTAGTTATGTTAAGTTATCCTATCTGAGCACAATTCGACACCACAATGAACAATTTTGCTGGTTTTGAACGAATTATGCTCATTTTCGCACGATTCAGCCTCTAATTCGCACATATCCGCTGTAATTCGACTCTGTACTATCTAGTTATGTTAAGTTATCCTATCTGAGCACAACTCAACACCACAATGAACAATTTTGCTCGTTTTGAACGAATTTTGCTCATTTTCGAACGATTCAGCCTCTAATTCGCACATATCCGCTGTAATTCGACTCTGTACTATCTAGTCATGTTAAGTTATCGTAACTGAGCACAATTCAACACCACAATGAACAATTTTGCTCGTTTTGAACGAATTTTGCTCATTTTCGAACGATTCAGCCTCTAATTCGCACATATCCGCTGTAATTCGACTCTGTACTATCTAGTTATGTTAAGTTACCCTATCTGAGCACAATTCGACACCACAATGAACAATTTTGCTGGTTTTGAACGAATTATGCTCATTTTCGCACGATTCAGCCTCTAATTCGCACATATCCGCTGTAATTCGACTCTGTACTATCTAGTCATGTTAAGTTATCGTAACTGAGCACAATTCAACACCACAATGAACCATTTTGCTGGTTTTGAACGAGTTATGCTCATTTTCGCACGATTCAGCCTCTAATTCGCACATATCCGCTGTAATTCGACTCTGTACTATCTAGTTATGTTAAGTTATCCTATCTGAGCAAAATTCAACACCACAATGAACAATTTTGCTCGTTTTGAACGAATTTTGCTCATTTTCGAACGATTCAGCCTCTAATTCGCACATATCCGCTGTAATTCGACTCTGTACTATCTAGTTATGTTAAGTTATCCTATCTGAGCACAATTCGACACCACAATGAACAATTTTGCTGGTTTTGAACGAATTATGCTCATTTTCGCACGATTCAGCCTCTAATTCGCACATATCCGCTGTAATTCGACTCTGTACTATCTAGTTATGTTAAGTTATCCTATCTGAGCACAACTCAACACCACAATGAACAATTTTGCTCGTTTTGAACGAATTTTGCTCATTTTCGAACGATTCAGCCTCTAATTCGCACATATCCGCTGTAATTCGACTCTGTACTATCTAGTCATGTTAAGTTATCGTAACTGAGCACAATTCAACACCACAATGAACAATTTTGCTCGTTTTGAACGAATTTTGCTCATTTTCGAACGATTCAGCCTCTAATTCGCACATATCCGCTGTAATTCGACTCTGTACTATCTAGTTATGTTAAGTTACCCTATCTGAGCACAATTCGACACCACAATGAACAATTTTGCTGGTTTTGAACGAATTATGCTCATTTTCGCACGATTCAGCCTCTAATTCGCACATATCCTCTGTAATTCGACTCTGTACTATCTAGTTATGTTAAGTTATCGTAACTGAGCACAATTCAACACCACAATGAACAATTTTGATCGTTTTGAACGAATTATGCTCATTTTCGCACGATTCAGCCTCTAATTCGCACATATCCGCTGCAATTCGACTCTGTACTATCTAGTTATGTTAAGTTATCCTATCTGAGCACAATTCAACACCACAATGAACAATTTTGCTCGTTTTGAACGAATTATGCTCATTTTCGCACGATTCAGCCTCTAATTCGCACATATCCGCTGTAATTCGACTCTGTACTATCTAGTCATGTTAAGTTATCGTAACTGAGCACAATTCAACACCGCAATGAACAATTTTGCTGGTTTTTGACGAATTATGCTCATTTTCGCACGATTCAGCCTCTAATTCGCACATATCCGCTGTAATTCGACTCTGTACTATCTAGTCATGTTAAGTTATCGTAACTGAGCACAATTCAACACCACAATGAACAATTTTGATCGTTTTGCACGAATTATGCTCATTTTCGCACGATTCAGCCTCTAATTCGCACATATCCGCTGTAATTCGACTCTGTACTATCTAGTCATGTTAAGTTATCGTAACTGAGCACAATTCAACACCACAATGAACAATTTTGCTCGTTTTGAACGAATTTTGCTCATTTTCGCACGATTCAGCCTCTAATTCGCACATATCCGCTGTAATTCGACTCTGTACTATCTAGTCATGTTAAGTTATCCTATCTGAGCACAATTCAACAGCACAATGAACAATTTTGCTGGTTTTGAACGAATTATGCTCATTTTCGCACGATTCAGCCTCTAATTCGCACATATCCGCTGTAATTCGACTCTGTACTATCTAGTCATGTTAAGTTATCGTAACTGAGCACAATTCAACACCACAATGTACAATTTTGATCGTTTTGAACGAATTATGCTCATTTTCGCACGATTCAGCCTCTAATTCGCACATATCCGCTGTAATTCGACTCTGTACTATCTAGTTATGTTAAGTTATCCTATCTGAGCACAATTCAACACCACAATGAACAATTTTGCTCGTTTTGAACGAATTTTGCTCATTTTCGCACGATTCAGCCTCTAATTCGAACATATCCGCTGTAATTCGACTCTGTACTATCTAGTTATGTTAAGTTATCCTATCTGAGCACAATTCAAAACCACAACGAACACTTTTGCTCGTTTTGCACGAATTATGCTCATTTTCGCACGATTCAGCCTCTAATTCGCACATATCCGCTGTAATTCGACTCTGTACTATCTAGTCATGTTAAGTTATCGTAACTGAGCACAATTCAACACCACAATGAACAATTTTACTCGTTTTGAACGAATTATGTTCATTTTCGCACGATTCAGCCTCTAATTCGCACATATCCGCTGTAATTCGACTCTGTACTATCTAGTCATGTTAAGTTATCGTAACTGAGCACAATTCAACACCACAATGAACAATTTTGCTGGTTTTGAACGAATTATGCTCATTTTCGAACGATTCAGCCTCTAATTCGCACATATCCGCTGTAATTCGACTCTGTACTATCTAGTCATGTTAAGTTATCGTAACTGAGCACAATTCAACACCACAATGAACAATTTTGCTCGTTTTGAACGAATTTTGCTCATTTTCGCACGATTCAGCCTCTAATTCGCACATATCCGCTGTAATTCGACTCTGTACTATCTAGTCATGTTAAGTTATCCTATCTGAGCACAATTCAACAGCACAATGAACAATTTTGCTGGTTTTGAACGAATTATGCTCATTTTCGCACGATTCAGCCTCTAATTCGCACATATCCGCTGTAATTCGACTCTGTACTATCTAGTCATGTTAAGTTATCGTAACTGAGCACAATTCGACACCACAATGAACAATTTTGCTGGTTTTGAACGAATTATGCTCATTTTCGCACGATTCAGCCTCTAATTCGCACATATCCTCTGTAATTCGACTCTGTACTATCTAGTTATGTTAAGTTATCGTAACTGAGCACAATTCAACACCACAATGAACAATTTTGATCGTTTTGAACGAATTATGCTCATTTTCGCACGATTCAGCCTCTAATTCGCACATATCCGCTGCAATTCGACTCTGTACTATCTAGTTATGTTAAGTTATCCTATCTGAGCACAATTCAACACCACAATGAACAATTTTGCTCGTTTTGAACGAATTATGCTCATTTTCGCACGATTCAGCCTCTAATTCGCACATATCCGCTGTAATTCGACTCTGTACTATCTAGTCATGTTAAGTTATCGTAACTGAGCACAATTCAACACCGCAATGAACAATTTTGCTGGTTTTTGACGAATTATGCTCATTTTCGCACGATTCAGCCTCTAATTCGCACATATCCGCTGTAATTCGACTCTGTACTATCTAGTCATGTTAAGTTATCGTAACTGAGCACAATTCAACACCACAATGAACAATTTTGATCGTTTTGCACGAATTATGCTCATTTTCGCACGATTCAGCCTCTAATTCGCACATATCCGCTGTAATTCGACTCTGTACTATCTAGTCATGTTAAGTTATCGTAACTGAGCACAATTCAACACCACAATGAACAATTTTGCTCGTTTTGAACGAATTTTGCTCATTTTCGCACGATTCAGCCTCTAATTCGCACATATCCGCTGTAATTCGACTCTGTACTATCTAGTCATGTTAAGTTATCCTATCTGAGCACAATTCAACAGCACAATGAACAATTTTGCTGGTTTTGAACGAATTATGCTCATTTTCGCACGATTCAGCCTCTAATTCGCACATATCCGCTGTAATTCGACTCTGTACTATCTAGTCATGTTAAGTTATCGTAACTGAGCACAATTCAACACCACAATGTACAATTTTGATCGTTTTGAACGAATTATGCTCATTTTCGCACGATTCAGCCTCTAATTCGCACATATCCGCTGTAATTCGACTCTGTACTATCTAGTTATGTTAAGTTATCCTATCTGAGCACAATTCAACACCACAATGAACAATTTTGCTCGTTTTGAACGAATTTTGCTCATTTTCGCACGATTCAGCCTCTAATTCGAACATATCCGCTGTAATTCGACTCTGTACTATCTAGTTATGTTAAGTTATCCTATCTGAGCACAATTCAAAACCACAACGAACACTTTTGCTCGTTTTGCACGAATTATGCTCATTTTCGCACGATTCAGCCTCTAATTCGCACATATCCGCTGTAATTCGACTCTGTACTATCTAGTCATGTTAAGTTATCGTAACTGAGCACAATTCAACACCACAATGAACAATTTTACTCGTTTTGAACGAATTATGTTCATTTTCGCACGATTCAGCCTCTAATTCGCACATATCCGCTGTAATTCGACTCTGTACTATCTAGTCATGTTAAGTTATCGTAACTGAGCACAATTCAACACCACAATGAACAATTTTGCTGGTTTTGAACGAATTATGCTCATTTTCGAACGATTCAGCCTCTAATTCGCACATATCCGCTGTAATTCGACTCTGTACTATCTAGTCATGTTAAGTTATCGTAACTGAGCACAATTCAACACCACAATGAACAATTTTGCTCGTTTTGAACGAATTTTGCTCATTTTCGCACGATTCAGCCTCTAATTCGCACATATCCGCTGTAATTCGACTCTGTACTATCTAGTCATGTTAAGTTATCCTATCTGAGCACAATTCAACAGCACAATGAACAATTTTGCTGGTTTTGAACGAATTATGCTCATTTTCGCACGATTCAGCCTCTAATTCGCACATATCCGCTGTAATTCGACTCTGTACTATCTAGTCATGTTAAGTTATCGTAACTGAGCACAATTCAACACCACAATGAACAATTTTGCTCGTTTTGAACGAATTTTGCTCATTTTCGCACGATTCAGCCTCTAATTCGAACATATCCGCTGTAATTCGACTCTGTACTATCTAGTCATGTTAAGTTATCGTAACTGAGCACAATTCAACACCACAATGTACAATTTTGATCGTTTTGAACGAATTATGCTCATTTTCGCACGATTCAGCCTCTAATTCGCACATATCCGCTGTAATTCGACTCTGTACTATCTAGTTATGTTAAGTTATCCTATCTGAGCACAATTCAACACCACAACGAACAATTTTGCTCGTTTTGCACGAATTATGCTCATTTTCGCACGATTCAGCCTCTAATTCGCACATATCCGCTGTAATTCGACTCTGTACTATCTAGTCATGTTAAGTTATCGTAACTGAGCACAATTCAACACCACAATGAACAATTTTGCTCGTTTTGAACGAATTATGTTCATTTTCGCACGATTCAGCCTCTAATTCGCACATATCCGCTGTAATTCGACTCTCTACTATCTAGTCATGTTAAGTTATCGTAACTGAGCACAATTCAACACCACAATGAACAATTTTGCTGGTTTTGAACGAATTATGCTCATTTTCGCACGATTCAGCCTCTAATTCGCACATATCCGCTGTAATTCGACTCTGTACTATCTAGTTATGTTAAGTTATCCTATCTGAGCACAATTCGCCACCACAATGAACAATTTTGCTGGTTTTGAACGAATTATGCTCATTTTCGCACGATTCAGCCTCTAATTCGCACATATCCGCTGTAATTCGACTCTGTACTATCTAGTTATGTTAAGTTATCCTATCTGAGCACAATTCAACACCACAACGAACAATTTTGCTCGTTTTGCACGAATTATGCTCATTTTCGCACGATTCAGCCTCTAATTCGCACATATCCGCTGTAATTCGACTCTGTACTATCTAGTCATGTTAGGTTATCGTAACTGAGCACAATTCAACACCACAATGAACAATTTTGCTCGTTTTGAACGAATTATGTTCATTTTCGCACGATTCAGCCTCTAATTCGCACATATCCGCTGTAATTCGACTCTGTACTATCTAGTTATGATAAGTTATCCTATCTGAGCACAATTCAACACCACAACCAACAATTTTGCTCGTTTTGCACGAATTATGCTCATTTTCGCACGATTCAGCCTCTAATTCGCACATATCCGCTGTAATTCGACTCTGTACTATCTAGTTATGTTAAGTTATCCTATCTGAGCACAATTCAACACCACAACGAACAATTTTGCTCGTTTTGCACGAATTATGCTCATTTTCGCACGATTCAGCCTCTAATTCGCACATATCCGCTGTAATTCGACTCTGTACTATCTAGTCATGTTAAGTTATCGTAACTGAGCACAATTCAACACCACAATGAACAATTTTGCTCGTTTTGAACGAATTATGTTCATTTTCGCACGATTCAGCCTCTAATTCGCACATATCCGCTGTAATTCGACTCTGTACTATCTAGTTATGATAAGTTATCCTATCTGAGCACAATTCAACACCACAACCAACAATTTTGCTCGTTTTGCACGAATTATGCTCATTTTCGCACGATTCAGCCTCTAATTCGCACATATCCGCTGTAATTCGACTCTGTACTATCTAGTCATGTTAAGTTATCGTAACTGAGCACAATTCAACACCACAGTGAACAATTTTGCTCGTTTTGAACGAATTATGTTCATTTTCGCATGATTCAGCCTCTAATTCGCACATATCCGCTGTAATTCGACTCTGTACAATCTAGTCATGTTAAGTTATCGTAACTGAGCACAATTCAACACCACAATGAACAATTTTGCCGGTTTTGAACGAATTATGCTCATTTTCGCACGATTCAGCCTCTAATTCGCACATATCCGCTGTAATTCGACACTGTACTATCTAGTTATGTTAAGTTATCCTATCTGAGCACAATTCAACACCACAACGAACAATTTTGCTCGCTTTGCACGAATTATGCTCATTTTCGCATGATTCAGCCTCTAATTCGCACATATCCGCTGTAATTCGACTCTGTACTATCTAGTTATGTTAAGTTATCCTATCTGAGCACAATTCAACACCACAATGAACAATTTTGCTCGTTTTGAACGAATTTTGCTCATTTTCGAACGATTCAGCCTCTAATTCGCACATATCCGCTGTAATTCGACTCTGTACTATCTAGTCATGTTAAGTTATCGTAACTGAGCACAATTCAACACCACAATGAACAATTTTGCTCGTTTTGAACGAATTTTGCTCATTTTCGCACGATTCAGCCTCTAATTCGCACATATCCGCTGTAATTCGACTCTGTACTATCTAGTCATGTTAAGTTATCCTATCTGAGCACAATTCAACAGCACAATGAACAATTTTGCTGGTTTTGAACGAATTATGCTCATTTTCCCACGATTCAGCCTCTAATTCGCACATATCCGCTGTAATTCGACTCTGTACTATCTAGTCATGTTAAGTTATCGTAACTGAGCACAATTCAACACCACAATGAACAATTTTGCTGGTTTTGAACGAATTATGCTCATTTTCGAACGATTCAGCCTCTAATTCGCACATATCCGCTGTAATTCGACTCTGTTCTATCTAGTTATGTTAAGTTATCCTATCTGAGCAAAATTCAACACCACAATGAACAATTTTGCTCGTTTTGAACGAATTTTGCTCATTTTCGAACGATTCAGCCTCTAATTCGCACATATCCGCTGTAATTCGACTCTGTACTATCTAGTTATGTTAAGCTATCCTATCTGAGCACAATTCGACATCACAATGAACAATTTTGCTGGTTTTGAACGAATTATGCTCATTTTCGCACGATTCAGCCTCTAATTCGCACATATCCGCTGTAATTCGACTCTGTACTATCTAGTTATGTTAAGTTATCCTATCTGAGCACAATTCAACACCACAATGAACAATTTTGCTCGTTTTGAACGAATTTTGCTCATTTTCGAACGATTCAGCCTCTAATTCGCACATATCCGCTGTAATTCGACTCTGTACTATCTAGTCATGTTAAGTTATCGTAACTGAGCACAATTCAACACCACAATGAACAATTTTGCTCGTTTTGAACGAATTTTGCTCATTTTCGCACGATTCAGCCTCTAATTCGCACATATCCGCTGTAATTCGACTCTGTACTATCTAGTCATGTTAAGTTATCGTAACTGAGCACAATTCAACACCACAATGAACAATTTTGCTGGTTTTGAACGAATTATGCTCATTTTCGCACGATTCAGCCTCTAATTCGCACATATCCGCTGTAATTCGACTCTGTACTATCTAGTCATGTTAAGTTATCGTAACTGAGCACAATTCAACACCACAATGTACAATTTTGATCGTTTTGAACGAATTATGCTCATTTTCGCACGATTCAGCCTCTAATTCGCACATATCCGCTGTAATTCGAGTCTGTACTATCTAGTCATGTTAAGTTATCGTTACTGAGCACAATTCAACATCGCAATGAACAATTTTGCTGGTTTTGGACGAATTATGCTCATTTTCGCACGATTCAGCCTCTAATTCGCACATATCCGCTGTAATTCGACTCTGTACTATCTAGTCATGTTAAGTTATCGTAACTGAGCACAATTCAACACCACAATGAACAATTTTGATCGTTTTGCACGAATTATGCTCATTTTCGCACGATTCAGCCTCTAATTCGCACATATCCGCTGTAATTCGACTCTGTACTATCTAGTCATGTTAAGTTATCGTAACTGAGCACAATTCAACACCACAATGAACAACTCTGCTCGTTTTGAAAGAATTATGCTCATTTTCGCACGATTCAGACTCTAATTCGCACATATCCGCTGTAATTCGACTCTGTACTATCTGGTTATGTTAAGTTATCCTATCTGAGCACAATTCAACACCACAATGAACAGTTTTTCTCGTTTTGCACGAATTTTGCTCGTTTTGAACGAATTTTGGTCATTTTCGAACGATTCAGCCTCTAATTCGCACATATACGCTGTAATTCGACTCTGTACTATCTAGTTATGTTATGTTATCCTATCTGAGCACAATTCAACACCACAATGAACAATTATGCTCGTTTTGCACGAATTATGCTCATTTTCGCACGATTCAGCATCTAATTCGCACATATTCGCTGTGATTCGACTCTGTACCACCTAGTTATGTTAAGTTACCACAACTGAGCACAATTCGACACCACAATGAACAATTTTGCTCGTTTTGCACGAATTATGCTCATTTTCGCACGATTCAGCCTCTAATTCGCACATATCCGCTGTAATTCGACTCTGTACCATCTAGTTATGTTCAGTTACCACAACTGAGCACAATTCGACACCACAATGAACAATTTTGCTCGTTTTGCACGAATTATGCTCATTTTCGCACGATTCAGCCTCTAATTCGCACATATCCGCTGTGATTCGACTCTGTACCATCTGGTTATGTTAAGTCATCGTAACTGCGCACAATTCAGCACCACAATGAACAACTCTGCTCGTTTTGAACGAATTATGCTCATTTTCGCACGATTCAGCCTCTAATTCGCACATATCCGCTGTAATTCGACTCTGTACTATCTGGTTATGTTAAGTTATCCTATCTGAGAACAATTCAACTCCACAATGAACAGTTTTGCTGGTTTTGCACGAATTTTGCTCGTGTTGAACGAATTTTGGTCATTTTCGAACGATTCAGCCTCTAATACGCACATATCCGCTGCAATTCGACTCTGTACTATCTAGTTATGTTATGTTATCCTATCTGAGCACAATTCAACACCACAGTGTACAATTTTGCTCGTTTTGCAAGAATTATGCTCATTTTCGCACGATTCAGCCTCTAATTCGCACATATCCGCTTTGATTCGACTCTGTACCATCTCGTTATGTTAAGTCATCGTAACTGAGCACAATTCAGCACCACAATGAACAACTTTGCTCGTTTTGCACGAATTATGCTCATTTTCGCACGATTCAGCCTCTAATTCGTACATATCCGCTGTAATTCGACTCTGTACTATCTCGTTATGTTAAGTTATCCTATCTGAGGACAATTCAACACCACAATGAACAATTATGCTCGTTTTGCACCAATTATGCTCATTTTCGCACGATTCAGCATCTAATTCGCACATATTCGCTGTGATTCGACTCTGTACCATCTAGTTATGTTAAGTTACCACAACTGAGCACAATTCGACACCACAATGAACAATTTTGCTCGTTTTGCACGAATTATGCTCATTTTCGCACGATTCAGCCTCTAATTCGCACATATCCGCTGTGATTCGACTCTGTACTATCTAGTTATGTTAAGTTATCCTATCTGAGCACAATTCAGCACCACAATGAACAACTTTGCCCGTTTTGCACGAATTATGCTCATTTTCGCACGATTCAGCCTCTAATTCGCACATATCCGCTGTGATTCGACTCTGTACTATCTAGTTATGTTAAGTTATCGTAACTGAGCACAATTCGACACCACAATGAACAATTTTGCTCGTTTTGCACGAATTATGCTCATTTTCGCACGATTCAGCCTCTAATTCGCACATATCCGCTGTAATTCGACTCTGTACCATCTAGATAGTTATGTTAAGTAATAACTAGATAGTTATGTTAAGTCATCGTAACTGAGCACAATTCAGCACCACAATGAACAACTTTGCTAGTTTTGAACGAATTATGCTCATTTTCGCACGATTCAGCCTCTAATTCGCACATATCCGCTGTAATTCAACTCTGTACTATCTAGTTATGTTATGTTATCCTATCTGAGCACAATTCAACACCACAATGAACAATTTTGCTCGTTTTGCACGAATTTTGCTCGTTTTGAACAAATTTTGCTCATTTTCGCACGATTCAGCCTCTAATTCGTACATATCCGCTGTAATTCGACTCTGTACTATGTTGTTATATTAAGTTATCCTATATGAGCACAATTCAACACCACAATGAACAGTTTTGCTCGTCTTGCACGAATTATGCTCATTTTCGCACGATTCAGGATCTAATTCGCACATATTCGCTGTGATTCGACTCTGTACCATCTAGTTATGTTCAGTTACCACAACTGAGCACAATTCGACACCACAATGAACAATTTTGCTCGTTTTGCACGAATTATGCTCATTTTCGCACGATTCAGCCTCTAATTCGCACATATCCGCTGTGATTCGACTCTGTACCATCTAGTTATGTTAGGACATCGTAACTGAGCACAATTCAGCACCACAATGAACAACTTTGCTTGTTTTGAACGAATTATGCTCATTTTTGCACGATTCAGCCTCTAATTCGCACATATCCGCTGTGATTCGACTCTGTACTATCTAGTCATGTTAAGTTATCGTAACTGAGCACAATTCAACACCACAATGAACAATTTTGCTCGTTTTGAACGAATTTGCTCATTTTCGAACGATTCAGCCTCTAATTCGCACATATCCGCTGTAATTCGACTCTGTACTATCTAGTTATGTTAAGTTACCACAACTGAGCACAATTCGACACCACAATGAACAATTTTGCTCGTTTTGCACGAATTATGCTCATTTTCGCACGATTCAGCCTCTAATTCGCACATATCCGCTGTAATTCGACTCTGTACTATCTAGTCATGTTAAGTTATCGTAACTGAGCACAATTCAACACCACAATGTACAATTTTGATCGTTTTGAACGAATTATGCTCATTTTCGCACGATTCAGCCTCTAATTCGCACATATCCGCTGTAATTCGAGTCTGTACTATCTAGTCATGTTAAGTTATCGTTACTGAGCACAATTCAACATCGCAATGAACAATTTTGCTGGTTTTGGACGAATTATGCTCATTTTCGCACGATTCAGCCTCTAATTCGCACATATCCGCTGTAATTCGACTCTGTACTATCTAGTCATGTTAAGTTATCGTAACTGAGCACAATTCAACACCACAATGAACAATTTTGATCGTTTTGCACGAATTATGCTCATTTTCGCACGATTCAGCCTCTAATTCGCACATATCCGCTGTAATTCGACTCTGTACTATCTAGTCATGTTAAGTTATCGTAACTGAGCACAATTCAACACCACAATGAACAACTCTGCTCGTTTTGAAAGAATTATGCTCATTTTCGCACGATTCAGACTCTAATTCGCACATATCCGCTGTAATTCGACTCTGTACTATCTGGTTATGTTAAGTTATCCTATCTGAGCACAATTCAACACCACAATGAACAGTTTTTCTCGTTTTGCACGAATTTTGCTCGTTTTGAACGAATTTTGGTCATTTTCGAACGATTCAGCCTCTAATTCGCACATATACGCTGTAATTCGACTCTGTACTATCTAGTTATGTTATGTTATCCTATCTGAGCACAATTCAACACCACAATGAACAATTATGCTCGTTTTGCACGAATTATGCTCATTTTCGCACGATTCAGCATCTAATTCGCACATATTCGCTGTGATTCGACTCTGTACCACCTAGTTATGTTAAGTTACCACAACTGAGCACAATTCGACACCACAATGAACAATTTTGCTCGTTTTGCACGAATTATGCTCATTTTCGCACGATTCAGCCTCTAATTCGCACATATCCGCTGTAATTCGACTCTGTACCATCTAGTTATGTTCAGTTACCACAACTGAGCACAATTCGACACCACAATGAACAATTTTGCTCGTTTTGCACGAATTATGCTCATTTTCGCACGATTCAGCCTCTAATTCGCACATATCCGCTGTGATTCGACTCTGTACCATCTGGTTATGTTAAGTCATCGTAACTGCGCACAATTCAGCACCACAATGAACAACTCTGCTCGTTTTGAACGAATTATGCTCATTTTCGCACGATTCAGCCTCTAATTCGCACATATCCGCTGTAATTCGACTCTGTACTATCTGGTTATGTTAAGTTATCCTATCTGAGAACAATTCAACTCCACAATGAACAGTTTTGCTGGTTTTGCACGAATTTTGCTCGTGTTGAACGAATTTTGGTCATTTTCGAACGATTCAGCCTCTAATACGCACATATCCGCTGCAATTCGACTCTGTACTATCTAGTTATGTTATGTTATCCTATCTGAGCACAATTCAACACCACAGTGTACAATTTTGCTCGTTTTGCAAGAATTATGCTCATTTTCGCACGATTCAGCCTCTAATTCGCACATATCCGCTTTGATTCGACTCTGTACCATCTCGTTATGTTAAGTCATCGTAACTGAGCACAATTCAGCACCACAATGAACAACTTTGCTCGTTTTGCACGAATTATGCTCATTTTCGCACGATTCAGCCTCTAATTCGTACATATCCGCTGTAATTCGACTCTGTACTATCTCGTTATGTTAAGTTATCCTATCTGAGGACAATTCAACACCACAATGAACAATTATGCTCGTTTTGCACCAATTATGCTCATTTTCGCACGATTCAGCATCTAATTCGCACATATTCGCTGTGATTCGACTCTGTACCATCTAGTTATGTTAAGTTACCACAACTGAGCACAATTCGACACCACAATGAACAATTTTGCTCGTTTTGCACGAATTATGCTCATTTTCGCACGATTCAGCCTCTAATTCGCACATATCCGCTGTGATTCGACTCTGTACTATCTAGTTATGTTAAGTTATCCTATCTGAGCACAATTCAGCACCACAATGAACAACTTTGCCCGTTTTGCACGAATTATGCTCATTTTCGCACGATTCAGCCTCTAATTCGCACATATCCGCTGTGATTCGACTCTGTACTATCTAGTTATGTTAAGTTATCGTAACTGAGCACAATTCGACACCACAATGAACAATTTTGCTCGTTTTGCACGAATTATGCTCATTTTCGCACGATTCAGCCTCTAATTCGCACATATCCGCTGTGATTCGACTCTGTACCATCTGGTTATGTTAAGTCATCGTAACTGCGCACAATTCAGCACCACAATGAACAACTCTGCTCGTTTTGAACGAATTATGCTCATTTTCGCACGATTCAGCCTCTAATTCGCACATATCCGCTGTAATTCGACTCTGTACTATCTGGTTATGTTAAGTTATCCTATCTGAGATCAATTCAACTCCACAATGAACAGTTTTGCTGGTTTTGCACGAATTTTGCTCGTGTTGAACGAATTTTGGTCATTTTCGAACGATTCAGCCTCTAATACGCACATATCCGCTGCAATTCGACTCTGTACTATCTAGTTATGTTATGTTATCCTATCTGAGCACAATTCAACACCACAGTGTACAATTTTGCTCGTTTTGCAAGAATTATGCTCATTTTCGCACGATTCAGCCTCTAATTCGCACATATCCGCTTTGATTCGACTCTGTACCATCTCGTTATGTTAAGTCATCGTAACTGAGCACAATTCAGCACCACAATGAACAACTTTGCTCGTTTTGCACGAATTATGCTCATTTTCGCACGATTCAGCCTCTAATTCGTACATATCCGCTGTAATTCGACTCTGTACTATCTCGTTATGTTAAGTTATCCTATCTGAGGACAATTCAACACCACAATGAACAATTATGCTCGTTTTGCACCAATTATGCTCATTTTCGCACGATTCAGCATCTAATTCGCACATATTCGCTGTGATTCGACTCTGTACCATCTAGTTATGTTAAGTTACCACAACTGAGCACAATTCGACACCACAATGAACAATTTTGCTCGTTTTGCACGAATTATGCTCATTTTCGCACGATTCAGCCTCTAATTCGCACATATCCGCTGTGATTCGACTCTGTACTATCTAGTTATGTTAAGTTATCCTATCTGAGCACAATTCAGCACCACAATGAACAACTTTGCCCGTTTTGCACGAATTATGCTCATTTTCGCACGATTCAGCCTCTAATTCGCACATATCCGCTGTGATTCGACTCTGTACTATCTAGTTATGTTAAGTTATCGTAACTGAGCACAATTCGACACCACAATGAACAATTTTGCTCGTTTTGCACGAATTATGCTCATTTTCGCACGATTCAGCCTCTAATTCGCACATATCCGCTGTGATTCGACTCTGTACCATCTAGTTATGTTAGGACATCGTAACTGAGCACAATTCAGCACCACAATGAACAACTTTGCTTGTTTTGAACGAATTATGCTCATTTTTGCACGATTCAGCCTCTAATTCGCACATATCCGCTGTGATTCGACTCTGTACTATCTAGTCATGTTAAGTTATCGTAACTGAGCACAATTCAACACCACAATGAACAATTTTGCTCGTTTTGAACGAATTTGCTCATTTTCGAACGATTCAGCCTCTAATTCGCACATATCCGCTGTAATTCGACTCTGTACTATCTAGTTATGTTAAGTTACCACAACTGAGCACAATTCGACACCACAATGAACAATTTTGCTCGTTTTGCACGAATTATGCTCATTTTCGCACGATTCAGCCTCTAATTCGCACATATCCGCTGTGATTCGACTCTGTACTATCTAGTTATGTTAAGTCATCGTAACTGCGCACAATTCAACACCACAATGAGCAATTTTGCTCGTTTTGCACGAATTTTGCTCGTTTTGAACGAATTTTGCTCATTTTCGAACGATTCAGCCTCTAATTCGCACATATCCGCTGTAATTCGACTCTGTACTATCTAGTTATGTTAAGTTATCCTATCTGAGCACATTTCGACACCACAATGAACAATTTTGCTGGTTTTGAACGAATTATGCTCATTTTCGCACGATTCAGCCTCTAATTCGCACATATCCGCTGTAATTCGACTCTGTACTATCTAGTCATGTTAAGTTATCGTAACTGAGCACAATTCAACACCACAATGAACAATTTTGCTGGTTTTGAACGAATTATGCTCATTTTCGCACGATTCAGCCTCTAATTCGCACATATCCGCTGTAATTCGACTCTGTACTATCTAGTCATGTTAAGTTATCGTAACTGAGCACAATTCAACACCGCAATGAACAATTTTGCTGGTTTTGGACGAATTATGCTCATTTTCGCACGATTCTGCCTCTAATTCGCACATATCCGCTGTAATTCGACTCTGTACTATCTAGTTATGTTATGTTATCCTATCTGAGCACAATTCAACACCACAGTGAACAATTTTGCTCGTTTTGCAAGAATTATGCTCATTTTCGAACGATTCAGCCTTTAATTCGCACATATCCGCTGTGATTCGACTCTGTACCATCTAGTTATGTTAAGTCATCGTAACTGAGCACAATTCAGCACCACAATGAACAACTTTGCTCGTTTTAACGAATTATCCTCATCTTCGCACGATTCAGCCTCTAATTCGCACATAGCCGCTGTAATTCGACTCTGTACTATCTAGTCATGTTAAGTTAACCTATCTGAGCACAATTCAACACCACAATGAACAATTTTGCTCGTTTTGCACGAATTATGCTCATTTTCGCACGATTCAGCCTCTAATTCGCACATATCCGCTGTAATTCGACTCTGTACTATCTAGTTATGTTAAGTCATCGTAACTGCGCAAAATTCAGCACCACAATGAACAACTTTACTTGTTTTGCACGAATTATGCTCATTTTCGCACGAATCAGCCTCTAATTCGTACATATCCGCTGTAATTCGACTCTGTACTATCTAGTTATGTTAAGTTATCCTATCTGAGCACAATTCAACACCACAATGAACAATTATGCTCGTTTTGCACGAATTATGCTCATTTTCGCACGATTCAGCATCTAATTCGCACATATTCGCTGTGATTAGACTCTGTACCATCTAGTTATGTTAAGTTACCACAACTGAGCACAATTCGACACCACAATGAACAATTTTGCTCGTTTTGCACGAATTATGCTCATTTTCGCACGATTCAGCCTCTAATTCGCACATATCCGCTGTGATTCGACTCTGTACTATCTAGTTATGTTAAGTTATCCGATCTGAGCACAATTCAGCACCACAATGAACAACTTTGCCCGTTTTGCACGAATTATGCTCATTTTCGCACGATTCAGCCTCTAATTCGTACATATCCGCTGTAATTCGACTCTGTACTATCTAGTTATGTTAAGTTATCCTATCTGAGCACAATCCAACACCACAATGAACAGTTTTGCTCGTTTTGCACGAATTATGCTCATTTTCGCACGATTCAGCATCTAATTCGCACATATTCGCTGTGATTCGACTCTGTACCATCTAGTTATGTTCAGTTACCACAACTGAGCACAATTCGACACCACAATGAACAATTTTGCTCGTTTTGCACGAATTATGCTCATTTTCGCACGATTCAGCCTCTAATTCGCACATATCCGCTGTGATTCGACTCTGTACCATCTGGTTATGTTAAGTTATCGTAACTGAGCACAATTCAGCACCACAATGAACAACTTTGCCCGTTTTGCACGAATTATGCTCATTTTCGCACGATTCAGCCTCTAATTCGCACATATCCGCTGTGATTCGACTCTGTACTATCTAGTTATGTTAAGTTATCGTAACTGAGCACAATTCGACACCACAATGAACAATTTTGCTCGTTTTGCACGAATTATGCTCATTTTCGCACGATTCAGCCTCTAATTCGCACATATCCGCTGTAATTCGACTCTGTACCATCTAGATAGTTATGTTAAGTAATAACTAGATAGTTATGTTAAGTCATCGTAACTGAGCACAATTCAGCACCACAATGAACAACTTTGCTAGTTTTGAACGAATTATGCTCATTTTCGCACGATTCAGCCTCTAATTCGCACATATCTGCTGTAATTCAACTCTGTACTATCTAGTTATGTTATGTTATCCTATCTGAGCACAATTCAACACCACAATGAACAATTTTGCTCGTTTTGCACGAATTTTGCTCGTTTTGAACAAATTTTGCTGATTTTCGCACGATTCAGCCTCTAATTCGTACATATCCGCTGTAATTCGACTCTGTACTATGTAGTTATGTTAAGTTATCCTATCTGAGCACAATTCAACACCACAATGAACAGTTTTGCTCGTCTTGCACGAATTATGCTCATTTTCGCACGATTCAGGATCTAATTCGCACATATTCGCTGTGATTCGACTCTGTACCATCTAGTTATGTTAGGTCATCGTAACTGAGCACAATTCAGCACCACAATGAACAACTTTGCTTGTTTTGAACGAATTATGCTCATTTTTGCACGATTCAGCCTCTAATTCGCACATATCCGCTGTGATTCGACTCTGTACTATCTAGTTATGTTAAGTTATCCTATCTTAGCACAATTCGACACCACAATGAACAATTTTGCTGGTTTTGAACGAATTATGCTCATTTTCGCACGATTCAGCCTCTTATTCGCACATATCCGCTGTAATTCGACTCTGTACTATCTAGTCATGTTAAGTTATCCTATCTGAGCACAATTCGACACCACAATGAACAATTTTGCTGGTTTTGAACGAATTATGCTCATTTTCGCACGATTCAGCCTCTAATTCGCACATATCCGCTGTAATTCGACTCTGTACTATCTAGTCATGTTAAGTTATCGTAACTGAGCACAATTCAACACCACAATGAACAATTTTGCTGGTTTTGAACGAATTATGCTCATTTTCGCACGATTCAGCCTCTAATTCGCACATATCCGCTGTAATTCGACTCTGTACTATCTAGTCATGTTAAGTTATCGTAACTGAGCACAATTCAACACCACAATGTACAATTTTGATCGTTTTGAACGAATTATGCTCATTTTCGCACGATTCAGCCTCTAATTCGCACATATCCGCTGTAATTCGACTCTGTACTATCTAGTCATGTTAAGTTATCGTAACTGAGCACAATTCAACACCACAATGAACAATTTTGATCGTTTTGCACGAATTATGCTCATTTTCGCACGATTCAGCCTCTAATTCGCACATATCCGCTGTAATTCGACTCTGTACTATCTAGTCATGTTAAGTCATCGTAACTGAGCACAATTCAGCACCACAATGAACAACTTTGCTTGTTTTGCACGAATTATGCTCATTTTCGCACGATTCAGCCTCTAATTCGCACATATCCGCTGTAATTCGACTCTGTACTATCTAGTTATGTTAAGTCATCGTAACTGCGCAAAATTCAGCACCACAATGAACAACTTTACTTGTTTTGCACGAATTATGCTCATTTTCGCACGAATCAGCCTCTAATTCGTACATATCCGCTGTAATTCGACTCTGTACTATCTAGTTATGTTAAGTTATCCTATCTGAGCACAATTCAACACCACAATGAACAATTATGCTCGTTTTGCACGAATTATGCTCATTTTCGCACGATTCAGCATCTAATTCGCACATATTCGCTGTGATTAGACTCTGTACCATCTAGTTATGTTAAGTTACCACAACTGAGCACAATTCGACACCACAATGAACAATTTTGCTCGTTTTGCACGAATTATGCTCATTTTCGCACGATTCAGCCTCTAATTCGCACATATCCGCTGTGATTCGACTCTGTACTATCTAGTTATGTTAAGTTATCCGATCTGAGCACAATTCAGCACCACAATGAACAACTTTGCCCGTTTTGCACGAATTATGCTCATTTTCGCACGATTCAGCCTCTAATTCGTACATATCCGCTGTAATTCGACTCTGTACTATCTAGTTATGTTAAGTTATCCTATCTGAGCACAATCCAACACCACAATGAACAGTTTTGCTCGTTTTGCACGAATTATGCTCATTTTCGCACGATTCAGCATCTAATTCGCACATATTCGCTGTGATTCGACTCTGTACCATCTAGTTATGTTCAGTTACCACAACTGAGCACAATTCGACACCACAATGAACAATTTTGCTCGTTTTGCACGAATTATGCTCATTTTCGCACGATTCAGCCTCTAATTCGCACATATCCGCTGTGATTCGACTCTGTACCATCTGGTTATGTTAAGTTATCGTAACTGAGCACAATTCAGCACCACAATGAACAACTTTGCCCGTTTTGCACGAATTATGCTCATTTTCGCACGATTCAGCCTCTAATTCGCACATATCCGCTGTGATTCGACTCTGTACTATCTAGTTATGTTAAGTTATCGTAACTGAGCACAATTCGACACCACAATGAACAATTTTGCTCGTTTTGCACGAATTATGCTCATTTTCGCACGATTCAGCCTCTAATTCGCACATATCCGCTGTAATTCGACTCTGTACCATCTAGATAGTTATGTTAAGTAATAACTAGATAGTTATGTTAAGTCATCGTAACTGAGCACAATTCAGCACCACAATGAACAACTTTGCTAGTTTTGAACGAATTATGCTCATTTTCGCACGATTCAGCCTCTAATTCGCACATATCTGCTGTAATTCAACTCTGTACTATCTAGTTATGTTATGTTATCCTATCTGAGCACAATTCAACACCACAATGAACAATTTTGCTCGTTTTGCACGAATTTTGCTCGTTTTGAACAAATTTTGCTCATTTTCGCACGATTCAGCCTCTAATTCGTACATATCCGCTGTAATTCGACTCTGTACTATGTAGTTATGTTAAGTTATCCTATCTGAGCACAATTCAACACCACAATGAACAGTTTTGCTCGTCTTGCACGAATTATGCTCATTTTCGCACGATTCAGGATCTAATTCGCACATATTCGCTGTGATTCGACTCTGTACCATCTAGTTATGTTAGGTCATCGTAACTGAGCACAATTCAGCACCACAATGAACAACTTTGCTTGTTTTGAACGAATTATGCTCATTTTTGCACGATTCAGCCTCTAATTCGCACATATCCGCTGTGATTCGACTCTGTACTATCTAGTTATGTTAAGTTATCCTATCTTAGCACAATTCGACACCACAATGAACAATTTTGCTGGTTTTGAACGAATTATGCTCATTTTCGCACGATTCAGCCTCTTATTCGCACATATCCGCTGTAATTCGACTCTGTACTATCTAGTCATGTTAAGTTATCCTATCTGAGCACAATTCGACACCACAATGAACAATTTTGCTGGTTTTGAACGAATTATGCTCATTTTCGCACGATTCAGCCTCTAATTCGCACATATCCGCTGTAATTCGACTCTGTACTATCTAGTCATGTTAAGTTATCGTAACTGAGCACAATTCAACACCACAATGAACAATTTTGCTGGTTTTGAACGAATTATGCTCATTTTCGCACGATTCAGCCTCTAATTCGCACATATCCGCTGTAATTCGACTCTGTACTATCTAGTCATGTTAAGTTATCGTAACTGAGCACAATTCAACACCACAATGTACAATTTTGATCGTTTTGAACGAATTATGCTCATTTTCGCACGATTCAGCCTCTAATTCGCACATATCCGCTGTAATTCGACTCTGTACTATCTAGTCATGTTAAGTTATCGTAACTGAGCACAATTCAACACCACAATGAACAATTTTGATCGTTTTGCACGAATTATGCTCATTTTCGCACGATTCAGCCTCTAATTCGCACATATCCGCTGTAATTCGACTCTGTACTATCTAGTCATGTTAAGTCATCGTAACTGAGCACAATTCAGCACCACAATGAACAACTTTGCTTGTTTTGCACGAATTATGCTCATTTTCGCACGATTCAGCCTCTAATTCGTACATATTCGCTGTAATTCGACTCTGTACTATCTAGTTATGTTAAGTTATCCTATCTGAGCACAATTCAATACCACAATGAACAATTATGCTTGTTTTGCACGAATTATGCTCATTTTCGCACGATTCAGCCTCTAATTCGCACATATCCGCTGTAATTCGACTCTGTACTATCTGGTTATGTTAAGTTATCCTATCTGAGAACAATTCAACACCACAATGAACAGTTTTGCTCGTTTTGCACGAATTTTGCTCGTTTTGAACGAATTTTGGTCATTTTCGAACGATTCAGCCTCTAATTCGCACATATCCGCTGTAATTCGACTCTGTACTATCTAGTTATGTTATGTTATCCTATCTGAGCACAATTCAACACCACAGTGTACAATTTTGCTCGTTTTGAAAGAATTATGCTCATTTTCGCACCATTCAGCCTCTAATTCGCACATATCCGCTTTGATTCGACTCTGTACCATCTAGTTATGTTAAGTCATCGTAACTGAGCACAATTCAGCACCACAATGAACAACTTTGCTCGTTTTGAACGAATTATGCTCATTTTCGCACGATTCAGCCTCTAATTCGCACATATCCGCTGTAATTCAACTCTGTACTATCTAGTTATGTTATGTTATCCTATCTGAGCACAATTCAACACCACAATGAACAATTTTGCTCGTTTTGCACGAATTTTGATCGTTTTGAACGAATTTTGCTCATTTTCGCACGATTCAGCCTCTAATTCGCACATATCCGCTGTAATTCGACTCTGTACTATGTAGTAATGTTAAGTTATCCTCTCTGAGCACAATTCAACACCACAATGAACAGTTTTGCTCGTTTTGCACGAATTATGCTCATTTTCGCACGATTCAGGATCTAATCGCACATATTCGCTGTGATTCGACTCTGTACCATCTAGTTATGTTCAGTTACCACAACTGAGCACAATTCGACACCACAATGAACAATTTTGCTCGTTTTGCACGAATTATGCTCTTTTTCGCACGATTCAGCCTCTAATTCGCACATATCCGCTGTGATTCGACTCTGTACCATCTAGTTATGTTAGGTCATCGTAACTGAGCACAATTCAGCACCACAATGAACAACTTTGCTTGTTTTGAACGAATTATGCTCATTTTCGCACGATTCAGCCTCTAATTCGTACATATGCGCTGTAATTCGACTCTGTACTATCTAGTTATGTTAAGTTATCCTATCTGAGCACAATTCAACACCACAATGAACAATTATGCTCGTTTTGCACGAATTATGCTCATTTTCGCACGATTCAGCCTCTAATTCGCACATATCCGCTGTAATTCGACTCTGTACTATCTAGTTATGTTAAGTTATCCTATCTGAGCACAACGCAACACCACAATGAACAATTTTGCTCGTTTTGAACGAATTTTGCTCATTTTCGAACTATTCAGCCTCTAATTCGCACATATCCGCTGTAATTCGACTCTGTACTATCTAGTCATGTTAAGTTATCGTAACTGAGCACAAATCAGCACCACAATGAACAATTTTGCTCGTTTTGAACGAATTTTGCTCATTTTCGAACGATTCAGCCTCTAATTCGCACATATCCGCTGTAATTCGACTCTGTACTATCTAGTTATGTTAAGTTATCCTATCTGAGCACAATTCGACACCACAATGAACAATTTTGCTGGTTTTGAACGAATTATGCTCATTTTCGCACGATTCAGCCTCTAATTCGCACATATCCGCTGTAATTCGACTCTGTACTATCTAGTTATGTTAAGTTATCGTAACTGAGCACAATTCAACACCACAATGAACAATTTTGATCGTTTTGAACGAATTATGCTCATTTTCGCACGATTCAGCCTCTAATTCGCACATATCCGCTGTAATTCGACTCTGTACTATCTAGTTATGTTAAGTTATCCTATCTGAGCACAATCCAACACCACAATGAACAATTTTGCTCGTTTTGCACGAATTATGTTCATTTTCGCACGATTCAGCCTCTAATTCGCACATATCCGCTGTAATTCGACTCTGTACCATCTAGTTATGTTAAGCTATCCTATCTGAGCACAATTCAACACCACATTGAACAATTTTGCTCGTTTTGCACGAATTATGCTCATTTTCGCACGATTCAGCCTCTAATTCGCACATATCCGCTGTAATTCGACTCTGTACTATCTAGTCATGTTAAGTTATCGTAACTGAGCACAATGCAACACCACAATGAACAATTTTGCTGGTTTTGAACGAATTATGCTCATTTTCGCACGATTCAGCCTCTAATTCGCACATATCCGCTGTAATTCGACTCTGTACTATCTAGTCATGTTAAGTTATCGTAACTGAGCACAATTCAACACCACAATGTACAATTTTGATCGTTTTGAACGAATTATGCTCATTTTCGCACGATTCAGCCTCTAATTCGCACATATCCGCTGTAATTCGACTCTGTACTATCTAGTCATGTTAAGTTATCGTAACTGAGCACAATTCAGCACCGCAATGAACAATTTTGCTGGTTTTGGACGAATTATGCTCATTTTCGCACGATTCAGCCTCTAATTCGCACATATCCGCTGTAATTCGACTCTGTACTATCTAGTCATGTTAAGTTATCGTAACTGAGCACAATTCAACACCACAATGAACAATTTTGATCGTTTTGCACGAATTATGCTCATTTTCGCACGATTCAGACTCTAATTCGCACATATCCGCTGTAATTCGACTCTGTACTATCTAGTCATGTTAAGTTATCGTAACTGAGCACAATTCAACACCACAATGAACAATTTTGATCGTTTTGCACGAATTATGCTCATTTTCGCACGATTCAGCCTCTAATTCGCACATATCCGCTGTAATTCGACTCTGTACTATCTAGTTATGTTAAGTGATCCTATCTGAGCACAATTCAACACCACATTGAACAATTTTGCACGTTTTGCACGAATTATGCTCATTTTCGCACGATTCAGCCTCTAATTCGCACATATCCGCTGTAATTCGACACTGTACTATCTAGTCATGTTAAGTTATCGTAACTGAGCACAATTCAACACCACAATGAACAATTTTGCTCGTTTTGAACGAATTATGCTCATTTTCGCACGATTCAGCCTCTAATTCGCACATATCCGCTGTAATTCGACTCTGTACTATCTAGTCATGTTAAGTCATCGTAACTGAGCACAATTCAGCACCACAATTAACAACTTTGCTTGTTTTGCACGAATTATGCTCATTTTCGCACGATTCAGCCTCTAATTCGTACGTATCCGCTGTAATTCGACTCTGTACTATCTAGTTATGTTAAGTTATCCTATCTGAGCACAATTCAACACCACAATGAAGAATTATGCTTGTTTTGCACGAATTATGCTCATTTTCGCACGATTCAGCCTCTAATTCGCACATATCCGCTGTAATTCGACTCTGTACTATCTGGTTATGTCAAGTTATCCTATCTGAGAACAATTCAACACCACAATGATCAGTTTTGCTCGTTTTGCACGAATTTTGCTCGTTTTGAACGAATTTTGGTCATTTTCGAACGATTCAGCCTCTAATTCGCACATATCAGCTGTAATTCGACTCTGTACTATCTAGTTATGTTATGTTATCCTATCTGAGCACAATTCAACACCACAGTGTACAATTTTGCTCGTTTTGCAAGAATTATGCTCATTTTCGCACGATTCAGCCTCTAATTCGCACATATCCGCTTTGATTCGACTCTGTACCATCTAGTTATGTTAAGTCATCGTAACTGAGCACAATTCAGCACCGCAATGAACAACTTTGCTCGTTTTGAACGAATTATGCTCATTTTCGCACGATTCAGCCTCTAATTCGCACATATCCGATGTGATTCGACTCTGTACCATCTAGTTATGTTAAGTCTTCGTAACTGAGCACAATTCAGCACCACAATGAACAACTTTGCTCGTTTTGCACGAATTATGCTCATTTTCGCACGATTCTGCCTCTAATTCGTACATATCCGCTGTGATTCGACTCTGTACTATCTAGTTATGTTAAGTTATCCTATCGGAGCGCAATTCAGCACCACAATGAACAACTTTGCCCGTTTTGCACGAATTATGCTCATTTTCGCACGATTCAGCCTCTAATTCGCACATATCCGCTGTGATTCGACTCTGTACTATCTAGTCATGTTAAGTTATCGTAACTGAGCACAATTCAACACCACAATGAACAATTTTGATCGTTTTGCACGAATTATGCTCATTTTCGCACGATTCAGCCTCTAATTCGCACATATCCGCTGTAATTCGACTCTGTACTATCTAGTTATGTTAAGTGATCCTATCTGAGCACAATTCAACACCACATTGAACAATTTTGCACGTTTTGCACGAATTATGCTCATTTTCGCACGATTCAGCCTCTAATTCGCACATATCCGCTGTAATTCGACACTGTACTATCTAGTCATGTTAAGTTATCGTAACTGAGCACAATTCAACACCACAATGAACAATTTTGCTCGTTTTGAACGAATTATGCTCATTTTCGCACGATTCAGCCTCTAATTCGCACATATCCGCTGTAATTCGACTCTGTACTATCTAGTCATGTTAAGTCATCGTAACTGAGCACAATTCAGCACCACAATTAACAACTTTGCTTGTTTTGCACGAATTATGCTCATTTTCGCACGATTCAGCCTCTAATTCGTACGTATCCGCTGTAATTCGACTCTGTACTATCTAGTTATGTTAAGTTATCCTATCTGAGCACAATTCAACACCACAATGAAGAATTATGCTTGTTTTGCACGAATTATGCTCATTTTCGCACGATTCAGCCTCTAATTCGCACATATCCGCTGTAATTCGACTCTGTACTATCTGGTTATGTCAAGTTATCCTATCTGAGAACAATTCAACACCACAATGATCAGTTTTGCTCGTTTTGCACGAATTTTGCTCGTTTTGAACGAATTTTGGTCATTTTCGAACGATTCAGCCTCTAATTCGCACATATCAGCTGTAATTCGACTCTGTACTATCTAGTTATGTTATGTTATCCTATCTGAGCACAATTCAACACCACAGTGTACAATTTTGCTCGTTTTGCAAGAATTATGCTCATTTTCGCACGATTCAGCCTCTAATTCGCACATATCCGCTTTGATTCGACTCTGTACCATCTAGTTATGTTAAGTCATCGTAACTGAGCACAATTCAGCACCGCAATGAACAACTTTGCTCGTTTTGAACGAATTATGCTCATTTTCGCACGATTCAGCCTCTAATTCGCACATATCCGATGTGATTCGACTCTGTACCATCTAGTTATGTTAAGTCTTCGTAACTGAGCACAATTCAGCACCACAATGAACAACTTTGCTCGTTTTGCACGAATTATGCTCATTTTCGCACGATTCTGCCTCTAATTCGTACATATCCGCTGTGATTCGACTCTGTACTATCTAGTTATGTTAAGTTATCCTATCGGAGCGCAATTCAGCACCACAATGAACAACTTTGCCCGTTTTGCACGAATTATGCTCATTTTCGCACGATTCAGCCTCTAATTCGCACATATCCGCTGTGATTCGACTCTGTACTATCTAGTTATGTTAAGTTATCGTAACTGAGCACAATTCGACACCACAATGAACAATTTTGCTCGTTTTGCACGAATTATGCTCATTTTCGCACGATTCAGCCTCTAATTCGCACATATCCGCTGTAATTCGACTCTGTACCATCTAGATAGTTATGTTAAGTAATAACTAGATAGTTATGTTAAGTCATCGTAACTGAGCACAATTCAGCACCACAATGAACAACTTTGCTCGTTTTGAACGAATTATGCTCATTTTCGCACGATTCAGCCACTAATTCGCACATATCCGCTGTAATTCAACTCTGTACTATCTAGTTATGTTATGTTATCCTATCTGAGCACAATTCAACACCACAGTGAACAATTTTGCTCGTTTTGCACGAATTTTGATCGTTTTGAACGAATTTTGCTCATTTTCGCACGATTCAGCCTCTAATTCGCACATATCCGCTGTAATTCGACTCTGTACTATGTAGTTATGTTAAGTTATCCTCTCTGAGCACAATTCAACACCACAATTAACAGTTTTGCTCGTTTTGCACGAATTATGCTCATTTTCGCACGATTCAGGATCTAATTCGCACATATTCGCTGTGATTCGACTCTGTACCATCTAGTTATGTTCAGTTACCACAACTGAGCACAATTCGACACCACAATGAACAATTTTGCTCGTTTTGCACGAATTATGCTCTTTTTCGCACGATTCAGCCTCTAATTCGCACATATCCGCTGTGTTTCGACTCTGTACCATCTAGTTATGTTAGGTCATCGTAACTGAGCACAATTCAGCACCACAATGAACAACTTTGCTTGTTTTGAACGAATTATGCTCATTTTCGCACGATTCAGCCTCTAATTCGCACATATCCGCTGTGATTCGACTCTGTACTATCTAGTTATGTTAAGTCATCGTAACTGCGCACAATTCAGCACCACAATGAACAACTCTGCTCGTTTTGAACGAATTATGCTCATTTTCGCACGATTCAGCCTCTAATTCGCACATATCCGCTGTAATTCGACTCTGTACTATCTAGTTATGTTAAGTTATCCTATCTGAGCACAATTCAACACCACAATGAACAGTTTTGCTCGTTTTGCACGAATTTTGCTCGTTTTGAACGAATTTTGCTCATTTTCGAACGATTCTGCCTCTAATTCGCACATATCCGCTGTAATTCGACTCTGTACTATCTAGTTATGTTATGTTATCCTATCTGAGCACAATTCAACACCACAGTGAACAATTTTGCTCGTTTTGCAAGAATTATGCTCATTTTCGAACGATTCAGACTCTAATTCGCACATATCCGCTGTGATTCGACTCTGTACCATCTAGTTATGTTAAGTCATCGTAACTGAGCACAATTCAGCACCACAATGAACAACTTTGCTCGTTTTGAACGAATTATGCTCATCTTTGCACGATTCAGCCTCTAATTCGCACATAGCCGCTGTAATTCGACTCTGTACTATCTAGTCATGTTAAGTTAACCTATCTGAGCACAATTCAACACCACAATGAACAATTTTGCTCGTTTTGCACGAATTATGCTCATTTTCGCACGATTCAGCCTCTAATTCGCACATATCCGCTGTGATTCGACTCTGTCCCATCTAGTTATGTTAAGTCATCGTAAGTGAGCACAATTCAGCACCACAATGAACAACTTTGCTCGTTTTGCACGAATTATGCTCATTTTCGCACGATTCAGCATCTAATTCGCACATATTCGCTGTGATTAGACTCTGTACCATCTAGTTATGTTGAGTTACCACAACTGAGCACAATTCGACACCACAATGAACAATTTTGCTCGTTTTGCACGAATTATGCTCATTTTCGCACGATTCAGCCTCTAATTCGCACATATCCGCTGTGATTCGACTCTGTACCATCTGGTTATGTTAAGTTATCGTAACTGAGCACAATTCAGCACCGCAATGAACAACTTTGCCCGTTTTGCACGAATTATGCTCATTTTCGCACGATTCAGCCTCTAATTCGTACATATCCGCTGTACTTCGACTCTGTACTATCTAGTTATGTTAAGTTATCGTAACTGAGCACAATTCGACACCACAATGAACAATTTTGCTCGTTTTGCACGAATTTTGCCCATTTTCGAACGATTCAGCCTCTAATTCGCACATATCCGCTGTAAATCGACTCTGTACTATCTAGTTATGTTAAGTTAACCTATCTGAGCACAATTCAACACCACAATGAACAATTTTGCTCGTTTTGCACGAATTATGCTCATTTTCGCACGATTCAGCCTCTAATTCGCACATATCCGCTGTGATTCGACTCTGTACCATCTAGTTATGTTAAGTCATCGTAACTGAGCACAATTCAAGACCACAATGAACAACTTTGCTCGTTTTGAACGAATTATGCTCATTTTCGCACGATTCAGCCTCTAATTCGCACATATCCGCTGTAATTCGACTCTGTACTATCTAGTTATGTTATGTTATCCTATCTGAGCACAATTCAACACCACAGTGAACAGTTTTGCTCGTTTTGCAAGAATTATGCTCATTTTCGAACGATTCAGCCTCTAATTCGCACATATCCGCTGTAATTCGACTCTGTACTATCTAGTTATGTTAAGTTAACCTATCTGAGCACAATTCAACACCACAATGAACAATTTTGCTCGTTTTGCTCGAATTATGCTCATTTTCGCACGATTCAGCCTCTAATTCGCACATATCCGCTGTGATTCGACTCTGTACCATCTAGTTATGTTAAGTCATCGTAACTGAGCACAATTCAGGACCACAATGAACAACTTTGCTCGTTTTGCACGAATTTTGCTCGTTTTGAACGAATTTTGCTCGTTTTGAACGAATTTTGCTCATTTTCGAACGATTCAGCCTCTAATTCGCACATATCCGCTGTAATTCGACTCTGTACTATCTAGTTATGTTATGTTATCCTATCTGAGCACAATTCAACACCACAGTGAACAATTTTGCTCGTTTTGCAAGAATTATGCTCATTTTCGAACGATTCAGCCTCTAATTCGCACATATCCGCTGTGATTCGACTCTGTACCATCTAGTTATATTAAGTCATCGTAGCTGAGCACAATTCAGCGCCACAATGAACAACTTTGCTCGTTTTGAACTAATTATGCTCATTTTCGCACGATTCAGCCTGTAATTCGCACATATCCGCTGTGATTCGACTCTGTACTATCTAGTTATGTTAAGTTATCCTATCTGAGCACAACTCAACACCACAATGAACAATTTTGCTCGTTTTGAACGAATTTTGCTCATTTTCGAACGATTCAGCCTCTAATTCGCACATATCCGCTGTAATTCGACTCTGTACTATCTAGTCATGTTAAGTTATCGTAACTGAGCACAATTCAACACCACAATGAACAATTTTGCTCGTTTTGAACGAATTTTGCTCATTTTCGAACGATTCAGTCTCTAATTCGCACATATCCGCTGTAATTCGACTCTGTACTATCTAGTTATGTTAAGTTATCCTATCTGAGCACAATTCGACACCACAATGAACAATTTTGCTGGTTTTGAACGAATTATGCTCATTTTCGCACGATTCAGCCTCTAATTCGCACATGTCCGCTGTAGTTCAACTCCGTACTATCTAGTTATGTTAAGTTATCGTAACTGAGCACAATTCAACACCACAATGAACAATTTTGATCGTTTTGAACGAATTATGCTCATTTTCGCACGATTCAGCCTCTAATTCGCACATATCCGCTGTAATTCGACTCTGTACTATCTAGTTATGTTATGTTATCCTATCTGAGCACAATTCAACACCACAATGAACAACTTTGCCCGTTTTGCACGAATTATGCTCATTTTCGCACGATTCAGCCTCTAATTCGTACATATCCGCTGTAATTCGACTCTGTACTATCTAGTTATGTTAAGTTATCCTATCTGAGCACAATTCAACACCACAATGAACAACTTTGCCCGTTTTGCACGAATTATGCTCATTTTCGCACGATTCAGCCTCTAATTCGTACATATCCGCTGTAATTCGACTCTGTACTATCTAGTTATGTTAAGTTATCCTATCTGAGCACAATTCAACACCACAATGAACAGTTTTGCTCGTTTTGCACGAATTATGCTCATTTTCGCACGATTCAGCCTCTAATTCGCACATATCCGCTGTGATTCGACTCTGTACCATCTGGTTATGTTAAGTCATCGTAACTGAGCACAATTCAGCACCGCAATGAACAACTTTGCCCGTTTTGCACGAATTATGCTCATTTTCGCACGATTCAGCCTCTAATTCGTACATATCCGCTGTACTTCGACTCTGTACTATCTAGTTATGTTAAGTTATCGTAACTGAGCACAATTCGACACCACAATTAACAATTTTGCTCGTTTTGCACGTATTATGCTCATTTTCGCACGATTCAGCATCTAATTCGCACATATTCGCTGTGATTCGACTCTGTACCATCTAGTTATGTTAAGTCATCGTAGCTGAGCACAATTCAGCACCACAATGAACAACTTTGCTCGTTTTGAACTAATTATGCTCATTTTCGCACGATTCAGCTCTAATTCGCACATATCCGCTGTAATTCGACTCTGTACTATCTAGTTATGTTAAGTTATCCTATCTGAGCACAATTCAACACCACAATGAACAGTTTTGCTCGTTTTGCACGAATTTTGCTCGTTTTGAACGAATTTTGCTCATTTTCGAACGATTCAGCCTCTAATTCGCACATATCCGCTGTAATTCGACTCTGTACTATCTAGTTATGTTATGTTATCCTATCTGAGCACAATTCAACACCACAGTGAACAATTTTGCTCGTTTTGCAAGAATTATGCTCATTTTCGAACGATTCAGCCTCTAATTCGCACATATCCGCTGTAATTCGACTCTGTACTATCTAGTTATGTTAAGTTAACCTATCTGAGCACAATTCAACACCACAATGAACAATTTTGCTCGTTTTGCACGAATTATGCTCATTTTCGCACGATTCAGCCTCTAATTCGCACATATCCGCTGTGATTCGACTCTGTACCATCTAGTTATGTTAAGTCATCGTAACTGAGCACAATTCAGGACCACAATGAACAACTTTGCTCGTTTTGAACGAATTATGCTCATTTTCGCACGATTCAGCCTCAAATTCGCTCATATCCGCTGTAATTCGACTCTGTACTATCTAGTTATGTTAAGTTATCCTATCTGAGCACAATTCAACACCACAATGAACAATTTTGCTCGTTTTGCACGAATTTTGCTCGTTTTGAACGAATTTTGCTCATTTTCGCACGATTCAGCCTCTAATTCGCACATATCCGCTGTAATTCGACTCTGTACTATCTAGTTATGTTAAGTTATCCTATCTGAGCACAATCCAACACCACAATGAACAGTTTTGCTCGTTTTGCACGAATTATGCTCATTTTCGCACGATTCAGCATCTAATTCGCACATATTCGCTGTGATTCGACTCTGTACCATCTAGTTATGTTCAGTTACCACAACTGAGCACAATTCGACACCACAATGAACAATTTTGCTCGTTTTGCACGAATTATGCTCATTTTCGCACGATTCAGCCTCTAATTCGCACATATCCGCTGTGATTCGACTCTGTACCATCTGGTTATGTTAAGTTATCGTAACTGAGCACAATTCAGCACCACAATGAACAACTTTGCCCGTTTTGCACGAATTATGCTCATTTTCGCACGATTCAGCCTCTAATTCGCACATATCCGCTGTGATTCGACTCTGTACTATCTAGTTATGTTAAGTTATCGTAACTGAGCACAATTCGACACCACAATGAACAATTTTGCTCGTTTTGCACGAATTATGCTCATTTTCGCACGATTCAGCCTCTAATTCGCACATATCCGCTGTAATTCGACTCTGTACCATCTAGATAGTTATGTTAAGTAATAACTAGATAGTTATGTTAAGTCATCGTAACTGAGCACAATTCAGCACCACAATGAACAACTTTGCTAGTTTTGAACGAATTATGCTCATTTTCGCACGATTCAGCCTCTAATTTGCACATATCCGCTGTAATTCAACTCTGTACTATCTAGTTATGTTATGTTATCCTATCTGAGCACAATTCAACACCACAATGAACAATTTTGCTCGTTTTGCACGAATTTTGCTCGTTTTGAACAAATTTTGCTCATTTTCGCACGATTCAGCCTCTAATTCGTACATATCCGCTGTAATTCGACTCTGTACTATGTAGTTATGTTAAGTTATCCTATCTGAGCACAATTCAACACCAAAATGAACAGTTTTGCTCGTCTTGCACGAATTATGCTCATTTTCGCACGATTCAGGATCTAATTCGCACATATTCGCTGTGATTCGACTCTGTACCATCTAGTTATGTTCAGTTACCACAACTGAGCCCAATTCGACACCACAATGAACAATTTTGCTCGTTTTGCACGAATTATGCTCATTTTCGCACGATTCAGCCTCTAATTCGCACATATCCGCTGTGATTCGACTCTGTACCATCTAGTTATGTTAGGTCATCGTAACTGAGCACAATTCAGCACCACAATGAACAACTTTGCTTGTTTTGAACGAATTACGCTCATTTTTGCACGATTCAGCCTCTAATTCGCACATATCCGCTGTGATTCGACTCTGTACTATCTAGTTATGTTAAGTTATCCTATCTTAGCACAATTCGACACCACAATGAACAATTTTGCTGGTTTTGAACGAATTATGCTCATTTTCGCACGATTCAGCCTCTTATTCGCACATATCCGCTGTAATTCGACTCTGTACTATCTAGTCATGTTAAGTTATCCTATCTGAGCACAATTCAACACCACAATGAGCAATTTTGCTCGTTTTGCACGAATTTTGCTCGTTTTGAACGAATTTTGCTCATTTTCGAACGATTCAGCCTCTAATTCGCACATATCCGCTGTAATTCGACTCTGTACTATCTAGTTATGTTAAGTTATCCTATCTGAGCACATTTCGACACCACAATGAACAATTTTGCTGGTTTTGAACGAATTATGCTCATTTTCGCACGATTCAGCCTCTAATTCGCACATATCCGCTGTAATTCGACTCTGTACTATCTAGTCATGTTAAGTTATCGTAACTGAGCACAATTCAACACCACAATGAACAATTTTGCTGGTTTTGAACGAATTATGCTCATTTTCGCACGATTCAGCCTCTAATTCGCACATATCCGCTGTAATTCGACTCTGTACTATCTAGTCATGTTAAGTTATCGTAACTGAGCACAATTCAACACCACAATGTACAATTTTGATCGTTTTGAACGAATTATGCTCATTTTCGCACGATTCAGCCTCTAATTCGCACATATCCGCTGTAATTCGACTCTGTACTATCTAGTCATGTTAAGTTATCGTAACTGAGCACAATTCAACACCACAATGAACAATTTTGATCGTTTTGCACGAATTATGCTCATTTTCGCACGATTCAGCCTCTAATTCGCACATATCCGCTGTAATTCGACTCTGTACTATCTAGTCATGTTAAGTCATCGTAACTGAGCACAATTCAGCACCACAATGAACAACTTTGCTTGTTTTGCACGAATTATGCTCATTTTCGCACGATTCAGCCTCTAATTCGTACATATCCGCTGTAATTCGACTCTGTACTATCTAGTTATGTTAAGTTATCCTATCTGAGCACAATTCAACACCACAATGAACAATTATGCTTGTTTTGCACGAATTATGCTCATTTTCGCACGATTCAGCCTCTAATTCGCACATATCCGCTGTAATTCGACTCTGTACTATCTGGTTATGTTAAGTTATCCTATCTGAGAACAATTCAACACCACAATGAACAGTTTTGCTCGTTTTGCACGAATTTTGCTCGTTTTGAACGAATTTTGGTCATTTTCGAACGATTCAGCCTCTAATTCGCACATATCCGCTGTAATTCGACTCTGTACTATCTAGTTATGTTATGTTATCCTATCTGAGCACAATTCAACACCACAGTGAACAATTTTGCTCGTTTTGCAAGGATTATGCTCATTTTCGAACGATTCAGCCTCTAATTCGCACATATCCGCTGTAATTCGACTCTGTACTATCTAGTTATGTTAAGTTAACCTATCTGAGCACAATTCAACACCACAATGAACAATTTTGCTCGTTTTGCACGAATTATGCTCATTTTCGCACGATTCAGCCTCTAATTCGCACATATCCGCTGTGATTCGACTCTGTACCATCTAGTTATGTTAAGTCATCGTAACTGAGCACAATTCCGGACCACAATGAACAACTTTGCTCGTTTTGAACGAATTATGCTCATTTTCGCACGATTCAGCCTCTAATTCGCACATATCCGCTGTAATTCGACTCTGTACTATCTAGTTATGTTAAGTTATCCTATCTGAGCACAATTCAACACCACAATGAACAATTTTGCTCGTTTTGCACGAATTTTGCTCGTTTTGAACGAATTTTGCTCATTTTCGCACGATTCAGCCTCTAATTCGCACATATCCGCTGTAATTCGACTCTGTACTATCTAGTTATGTTAAGTTATCCTATCTGAGCACAATCCAACACCACAATGAACAGTTTTGCTCGTTTTGCACGAATTATGCTCATTTTCGCACGATTCAGCATCTAATTCGCACATATTCGCTGTGATTCGACTCTGTACCATCTAGTTATGTTCAGTTACCACAACTGAGCACAATTCGACACCACAATGAACAATTTTGCTCGTTTTGCACGAATTATGCTCATTTTCGCACGATTCAGCCTCTAATTCGCACATATCCGCTGTGATTCGACTCTGTACCATCTGGTTATGTTAAGTTATCGTAACTGAGCACAATTCAGCACCACAATGAACAACTTTGCCCGTTTTGCACGAATTATGCTCATTTTCGCACGATTCAGCCTCTAATTCGCACATATCCGCTGTGATTCGACTCTGTACTATCTAGTTATGTTAAGTTATCGTAACTGAGCACAATTCGACACCACAATGAACAATTTTGCTCGTTTTGCACGAATTATGCTCATTTTCGCACGATTCAGCCTCTAATTCGCACATATCCGCTGTAATTCGACTCTGTACCATCTAGATAGTTATGTTAAGTAATAACTAGATAGTTATGTTAAGTCATCGTAACTGAGCACAATTCAGCACCACAATGAACAACTTTGCTAGTTTTGAACGAATTATGCTCATTTTCGCACGATTCAGCCTCTAATTCGCACATATCCGCTGTAATTCAACTCTGTACTATCTAGTTATGTTATGTTATCCTATCTGAGCACAATTCAACACCACAATGAACAATTTTGCTCGTTTTGAACGAATTTTGCTCATTTTCGCACGATTCAGCCTCTAATTCGCACATATCCGCTGTAATTCGACTCTGTACTATCTAGTTATGTTAAGTTATCCTATCTGAGCACAATCCAACACCACAATGAACAGTTTTGCTCGTTTTGCACGAATTATGCTCATTTTCGCACGATTCAGCATCTAATTCGCACATATTCGCTGTGATTCGACTCTGTACCATCTAGTTATGTTCAGTTACCACAACTGAGCACAATTCGTCACCACAATGAACAATTTTGCTCGTTTTGCACGAATTATGCTCATTTTCGCACGATTCAGCCTCTAATTCGCACATATCCGCTGTGATTCGACTCTGTACCATCTGGTTATGTTAAGTTATCGTAACTGAGCACAATTCAGCACCACAATGAACAACTTTGCCCGTTTTGCACGAATTATGCTCATTTTCGCACGATTCAGCCTCTAATTCGCACATATCCGCTGTGATTCGACTCTGTACTATCTAGTTATGTTAAGTTATCGTAACTGAGCACAATTCGACACCACAATGAACAATTTTGCTCGTTTTGCACGAATTATGCTCATTTTCGCACGATTCAGCCTCTAATTCGCACATATCCGCTGTAATTCGACTCTGTACCATCTAGATAGTTATGTTAAGTAATAACTAGATAGTTATGTTGAGTCATCGTAACTGAGCACAATTCAGCACCACAATGAACAACTTTGCTAGTTTTGAACGAATTATGCTCATTTTCGCACGATTCAGCCTCTAATTCGCACATATCCGCTGTAATTCAACTCTGTACTATCTAGTTATGTTATGTTATCCTATCTGAGCACAATTCAACACCACAATGAACAATTTTGCTCGTTTTGCACGAATTTTGCTCGTTTTGAACAAATTTTGCTCATTTTCGCACGATTCAGCCTCTAATTCGTACATATCCGCTGTAATTCGACTCTGTACTATGTAGTTATGTTAAGTTATCCTATCTGAGCACAATTCAACACCACAATGAATAGTTTTGCTCGTCTTGCACGAATTATGCTCATTTTCGCACGATTCAGGATCTAATTCGCACATATTCGCTGTGATTCGACTCTGTACCATCTAGTTATGTTCAGTTACCACAACTGAGCCCAATTCGACACCACAATGAACAATTTTGCTCGTTTTGCACGAATTATGCTCATTTTCGCACGATTCAGCCTCTAATTCGCACATATCCGCTGTGATTCGACTCTGTACCATCTAGTTATGTTAGGTCATCGTAACTGAGCACAATTCAGCACCACAATGAACAACTTTGCTTGTTTTGAACGAATTATGCTCATTTTTGCACGATTCAGCCTCTAATTCGCACATATCCGCTGTGATTCGACTCTGTACTATCTAGTTATGTTAAGTTATCCTATCTTAGCACAATTCGACACCACAATGAACAATTTTGCTGGTTTTGAACGAATTATGCTCATTTTCGCACGATTCAGCCTCTTATTCGCACATATCCGCTGTAATTCGACTCTGTACTATCTAGTCATGTTAAGTTATCCTATCTGAGCACAATTCAACACCACAATGAGCAATTTTGCTCGTTTTGCACGAATTTTGCTCGTTTTGAACGAATTTTGCTCATTTTCGAACGATTCAGCCTCTAATTCGCACATATCCGCTGTAATTCGACTCTGTACTATCTAGTTATGTTAAGTTATCCTATCTGAGCACATTTCGACACCACAATGAACAATTTTGCTGGTTTTGAACGAATTATGCTCATTTTCGCACGATTCAGCCTCTAATTCGCACATATCCGCTGTAATTCGACTCTGTACTATCTAGTCATGTTAAGTCATCGTAACTGAGCACAATTCAGCACCACAATGAACAACTTTGCTTGTTTTGCACGAATTATGCTCATTTTCGCACGATTCAGCCTCTAATTCGTACATATCCGCTGTAATTCGACTCTGTACTATCTAGTTATGTTAAGTTATCCTATCTGAGCACAATTCAACACCACAATGAACAATTATGCTTGTTTTGCACGAATTATGCTCATTTTCGCACGATTCAGCCTCTAATTCGCACATATCCGCTGTAATTCGACTCTGTACTATCTGGTTATGTTAAGTTATCCTATCTGAGAACAATTCAACACCACAATGAACAGTTTTGCTCGTTTTGCACGAATTTTGCTCGTTTTGAACGAATTTTGGTCATTTTCGAACGATTCAGCCTCTAATTCGCACATATCCGCTGTAATTCGACTCTGTACTATCTAGTTATGTTAAGTTATCGTAACTGAGCACAATTCGACACCACAATTAACAATTTTGCTCGTTTTGCACGTATTATGCTCATTTTCGCACGATTCAGCATCTAATTCGCACATATTCGCTGTGATTCGACTCTGTACCATCTAGTTATGTTAAGTCATCGTAGCTGAGCACAATTCAGCACCACAATGAACAACTTTGCTCGTTTTGAACGAATTATGCTCATTTTCGCACGATTCAGCCTCTAATTCGCACATATCCGCTGTAATTCGACTCTGTACTATCTAGTTATGTTAAGTTATCCTATCTGAGCACAATCCAACACCACAATGAACAATTTTGCTCGTTTTGCACGAATTATGTTCATTTTCGCACGATTCAGCCTCTAATTCGCACATATCCGCTGTAATTCGACTCTGTACCATCTAGTTATGTTAAGCTATCCTATCTGAGCACAATTCAACACCACATTGAACAATTTTGCTCGTTTTGCACGAATTATGCTCATTTTCGCACGATTCAGCCTCTAATTCGCACATATCCGCTGTAATTCGACTCAGTACTATCTAGTCATGTTAAGTTATCGTAACTGAGCACAATGCAACACCACAATGAACAATTTTGCTGGTTTTGAACGAATTATGCTCATTTTCGCACGATTCAGCCTCTAATTCGCACATATCCGCTGTAATTCGACTCTGTACTATCTAGTCATGTTAAGTTATCGTAACTGAGCACAATTCAACACCACAATGTACAATTTTGATCGTTTTGAACGAATTATGCTCATTTTCGCACGATTCAGCCTCTAATTCGCACATATCCGCTGTAATTCGACTCTGTACTATCTAGTCATGTTAAGTTATCGTAACTGAGCACAATTCAACACCGCAATGAACAATTTTGCTGGTTTTGGACGAATTATGCTCATTTTCGCACGATTCAGCCTCTAATTCGCACATATCCGCTGTAATTCGACTCTGTACTATCTAGTCATGTTAAGTTATCGTAACTGAGCACAATTCAACACCACAATGAACAATTTTGATCGTTTTGCACGAATTATGCTCATTTTCGCAGGTTTCAGACTCTAATTCGCACATATCCGCTGTAATTCGACTCTGTACTATCTAGTCATGTTAAGTTATCGTAACTGAGCACAATTCAACATCACAATGAACAATTTTGCTGGTTTTGAACGAATTATGCTCATTTTCGCACGATTCAGCCTCTAATTCGCACATATCCGCTGTAATTCGACTCTGTACTATCTAGTTATGTTAAGTGATCCTATCTGAGCACAATTCAACACCACATTGAACAATTTTGCTCGTTTTGCACGAATTATGCTCATTTTCGCACGATTCAGCCTCTAATTCGCACATATCCGCTGTAATTCGACACTGTACTATCTAGTCATGTTAAGTCATCGTAACTGAGCACAATTCAGCACCACAATTAACAACTTTGCTTGTTTTGCACGAATTATGCTCATTTTCGCACGATTCAGCCTCTAATTCGTACGTATCCGCTGTAATTCGACTCTGTACTATCTAGTTATGTTAAGTTATCCTATCTGAGCACAATTCAACACCACAATGAAGAATTATGCTTGTTTTGCACGAATTATGCTCATTTTCGCACGATTCAGCCTCTAATTCGCACATATCCGCTGTAATTCGACTCTGTACTATCTGGTTATGTCAAGTTATCCTATCTGAGAACAATTCAACACCACAATGAACAGTTTTGCTCGTTTTGCACGAATTTTGCTCGTTTTGAACGAATTTTGGTCATTTTCGAACGATTCAGCCTCTAATTCGCACATATCCGCTGTAATTCGACTCTGTACTATCTAGTTATGTTATGTTATCCTATCTGAGCACAATTCAACACCACAGTGTACAATTTTGCTCGTTTTGCAAGAATTATGCTCATTTTCGCACGATTCAGCCTCTAATTCGCACATATCCGCTTTGATTCGACTCTGTACCATCTAGTTATGTTAAGTCATCGTAACTGAGCACAATTCAGCACCGCAATGAACAACTTTGCTCGTTTTGAACGAATTATGCTCATTTTCGCACGATTCAGCCTCTAATTCGCACATATCCGATGTGATTCGACTCTGTACCATCTAGTTATGTTAAGTCTTCGTAACTGAGCACAATTCAGCACCACAATGAACAACTTTGCTCGTTTTGCACGAATTATGCTCATTTTCGCACGATTCTGCCTCTAATTCGTACATATCCGCTGTGATTCGACTCTGTACCATCTAGTTATGTTAAGTTATCCTATCGGAGCGCAATTCAGCACCACAATGAACAACTTTGCCCGTTTTGCACGAATTATGCTCATTTTCGCACGATTCAGCCTCTAATTCGCACATATCCGCTGTGATTCGACTCTGTACTATCTAGTTATGTTAAGTTATCGTAACTGAGCACAATTCGACACCACAATGAACAATTTTGCTCGTTTTGCACGAATTATGCTCATTTTCGCACGATTCAGCCTCTAATTCGCACATATCCGCTGTAATTCGACTCTGTACCATCTAGATAGTTATGTTAAGTAATAACTAGATAGCTATGTTAAGTCATCGTAACTGAGCACAATTCAGCACCACAATGAACAACTTTGCTCGTTTTGAACGAATTATGCTAATTTTCGCACGATTCAGCCACTAATTCGCACATATCCGCTGTAATTCAACTCTGTACTATCTAGTTATGTTATGTTATCCTATCTGAGCACAATTCAACACCACAGTGAACAATTTTGCTCGTTTTGCACGAATTTTGATCGTTTTGAACGAATTTTGCTCATTTTCGCACGATTCAGCCTCTAATTCGCACATATCCGCTGTAATTCGACTCTGTACTATGTAGTTATGTTAAGTTATCCTCTCTGAGCACAATTCAACACCACAATTAACAGTTTTGCTCGTTTTGCACGAATTATGCTCATTTTCGCACGATTCAGGATCTAATTCGCACATATTCGCTGTGATTCGACTCTGTACCATCTAGTTATGTTCAGTTACCACAACTGAGCACAATTCGACACCACAATGAACAATTTTGCTCGTTTTGCACGAATTATGCTCTTTTTCGCACGATTCAGCCTCTAATTCGCACATATCCGCTGTGTTTCGACTCTGTACCATCTAGTTATGTTAGGTCATCGTAACTGAGCACAATTCAGCACCACAATGAACAACTTTGCTCGTTTTGAACGAATTATGCTCATCTTCGCACGATTCAGCCTCTAATTCGCACATAGCCGCAGTAATTCGACTCTGTACTATCTAGTCATGTTAAGTTAACCTATCTGAGCACAATTCAACACCACAATGAACAATTTTGCTCGTTTTGCACGAATTATGCTCATTTTCGCACGATTCAGCCTCTAATTCGCACATATCCGCTGTGATTCGACTCTGTCCCATCTAGTTATGTTAAGTCATCGTAACTGAGCACAATTCAGCACCACAATGAACAACTTTGCCCGTTTTGCACGAATTATGCTCATTTTCGCACGATTCAGCCTCTAATTCGTACATATCCGCTGTAATTCGACTCTGTACTATCTAGTTATGTTAAGTCATCGTAACTGCGCACAATTCAGCACCACAATGAACAACTTTGCTTGTTTTGCACGAATTATGCTCATTTTCGCACGATTCAGCCTCTAATTCGTACATATCCGCTGTAATTCGACTCTGTACTATCTAGTTATGTTATGTTATCCTATCTGAGCACAATTCAACACCACAGTGTACAATTTTGCTCGTTTTGCAGGAATTATGCTCATTTTCGCACGATTCAGACTCTAATTCGCACATATCCGCTTTGAGTCGACTCTGTACCATCTAGTTATGTTAAGTTATCCTATCTGAGCACAATTCAGCACCACAATGAACAACTTTGCCCGTTTTGCACGAATTATGCTCATTTTCGCACGATTCAGCCTCTAATTCGTACATATCCGCTGTAATTCGACTCTGTACTATCTAGTTATGTTAAGTTATCCTATCTGAGCACAATTCAACACCACAATGAACAACTTTGCCCGTTTTGCACGAATTATGCTCATTTTCGCACGATTCAGACTCTAATTCGCACATATCCGCTTTGAGTCGACTCTGTACCATCTAGTTATGTTAAGTCATCGTAACTGAGCACAATTCAGCACCACAATGAACAACTTTGCTCGTTTTGCACGAATTATGCTCATTTTCGCACGATTCAGCATCTAATTCGCACATATTCGCTGTGATTAGACTCTGTACCATCTAGTTATGTTGAGTTACCACAACTGAGCACAATTCGACACCACAATGAACAATTTTGCTCGTTTTGCACGAATTATGCTCATTTTCGCACGATTCAGCCTCTAATTCGCACATATCCGCTGTGATTCGACTCTGTACCATCTGGTTATGTTAAGTTATCGTAACTGAGCACAATTCAGCACCGCAATGAACAACTTTGCACGTTTTGCACGAATTATGCTCATTTTCGCACGATTCAGCCTCTAATTCGTACATATCCGCTGTACTTCGACTCTGTACCATCTAGTTATGTTAAGTCATCGTAACTGAGCACAATTCAGGACCACAATGAACAACTTTGCTCGTTTTGAACGAATTATGCTCATTTTCGCACGATTCAGCCTCTAATTCGCACATATCCGCTGTAATTCGACTCTGTACTATCTAGTTATGTTATGTTATCCTATCTGAGCACAATTCAACACCACAGTGAACAGTTTTGCTCGTTTTGCAAGAATTATGCTCATTTTCGAACGATTCAGCCTCTAATTCGCACATATCCGCTGTAATTCGACTCTGTACTATCTAGTTATGTTAAGTTAACCTATCTGAGCACAATTCAACACCACAATGAACAATTTTGCTCGTTTTGCACGAATTATGCTCATTTTCGCACGATTCAGACTCTAATTCGCACATATCCGCTGTGATTCGACTCTGTACCATCTAGTTATGTTAAGTCATCGTAACTGAGCACAATTCAGGACCACAATGAACAACTTTGCTCGTTTTGAACGAATTATGCTCATTTTCGCACGATTCAGCCTCTAATTCGCACATATCCGCTGTAATGCGACTCTGTACTATCTAGTTATGTTAAGTTACCACAACTGAGCACAATTCGACACCACAATGAACAATTTTGCTCGTAATGAACGTATTTTGCTCATTTTACGCAAGATTCAGCCTCTAATTCGCACATATCCGTTGTGATTCGACTCTGTCCCATCTAGTTATGTTAAGTTATCGTAACTCAGCACAATTCGACACCACAATGGACAATTTTGCTCGTAATGAACGAATTATGCTCATTTTCGCACGATTCAGCCTCCAATTCGCACATATCCGCTGTAATTCGACTCTGTACAATCTAGTTATGTTAAGTTATCCTATCTGTGCACAATTCAACACCACAATGAACAGTTTTGCTCGTTTTGCACGAATTTTGCTCGTTTTGAACGAATTTTGCTCATTTTCGAACGATTCAGCCTCTAATTCGCACATATCCGCTGTAATTCGACTCTGTACTATCTAGTTATGTTATGTTATCCTATCTGAGCACAATTCAACACCACAGTGAACAATTTTGCTCGTTTTGCAAGAATTATGCTCATTTTCGAACGATTCAGCCTCTAATTCGCACATATCCGCTGTGATTCGACTCTGTACCATCTAGTTATGTTAAGTCATCGTAACTGAGCACAATTCAGCACCACAATGAACAACTTTGCTCGTTTTGAACGAATTATGCTCATCTTCGCACGATTCAGCCTCTAAATCGCACATAGCCGCTGTAATTCGACTCCGTACTATCTAGTCATGTTAAGTTAACCTATCTGAGCACAATTCAACACCACAATGAACAATTTTGCTCGTTTTGCACGAATTATGCTCATTTTCGCACGATTCAGCCTCTAATTCGCCCATATCCGCTGTGATTCGACTCTGTACCATCTAGTTATGTTAAGTCATCGTAACTGAGCACAATTCAGCACCACAATGAACAACTTTGCTCGTTTTGCACGAATTATGCTCATTTTCGCACGATTCAGCAACCAATTCGCACATATTCGCTGTGATTCGACTCTGTACCATCTAATTATGTTAAGTCATCGTAGCTGAGCACAATTCAGCGCCACAATGAACAACTTTGCTCGTTTTGAACTAATTATGCTCATTTTCGCACGATTCAGCTCTAATTCGCACATATCCGCTGTAATTCGACTCTGTACTATCTAGTTATGTTATGTTATCCTATCTGAGCACAATTCAACACCACAGTGAACAATTTTGCTCGTTTTGCAAGAATTATGCTCATTTTCGAACGATTCAGACTCTAATTCGCACATATCCGCTGTAATTCGACTCTGTACTATCTAGTTATGTTAAGTTAACCTATCTGAGCACAATTCAACACCACAATGAACAATTTTGCTCGTTTTGCACGAATTATGCTCATTTTCGCACGATTCAGCCTCTAATTCGCACATATCCGCTGTGATTCGACTCTGTACCATCTAGTTATGTTAAGTCATCGTAACTGAGCACAATTCGACACCACAATGAACAATTTTGCACGTAATGATTGTATTTTGCTCATTTTCGCACGATTCAGCCTCTAATTCGCACATATCCGCTGTGATTTGACTCTGTCCCATCTAGTTATGTTAAGTTATCGTAACTGAGCACAATTCAACACCACAATGCACAATTTTGCTCGTTTTGCACGAATTCTGCTCATTTTCGAACGATTCAGCCTCTAATTCGCACATATCCGCTCTAATTCGACTCTGTACTATCTAGTTATGTTATGTTATCCTATCTGAGCACAATTCAACACCACAGTGAACAGTTTTGCTCGTTTTGCATGAATTATGCTCATTTTCGAACGATTCAGCCTCTAATTCGCACATATCCGCTGTAATTCGACTCTGTACTATCTAGTTATGTTAAGTTAACCTATCTGAGCACAATTCAACACCACAATGAACAATTTTGCTCGTTTTGCACGAATTATGCTCATTTTCGCACGATTCAGCCTCTAATTCGCACATATCCGCTGTGATTCGACTCTGTACCATCTAGTTATGTTAAGTCATCGTAACTGAGCACAATTCAGGACCACAATGAACAACTTTGCTCGTTTTGAACGAATTATGCTCATTTTCGCACGATTCAGCCTCTAATTCGCACATATCCGCTGTAATGCGACTCTGTACTATCTAGTTATGTTAAGTTATCCTATCTGAGCACAATTCAACACCACAATGAACAATTTTGCTCGTTTTGCACGAATTTTGCTCGTTTTGAACGAATTTTGCTCTTTTTCGCACGATTCAGCCTCTAATTCGCACGTATTCGCTGTGATTCGACTCTGTACCATCTAGTTATGTTAAGTTACCACAACTGAGCACAATTCGACACCACAATGAACAATTTTGCTCGTAATGAACGTATTTTGCTCATTTTACGCAAGATTCAGCCTCTAATTCGCACATATCCGTTGTGATTCGACTCTGTCCCATCTAGTTATGTTAAGTTATCGTAACTCAGCACAATTCGACACCACAATGGACAATTTTGCTCGTAATGAACGAATTATGCTCATTTTCGCACGATTCAGCCTCTAATTCGCACATATCCGCTGTAATTCGACTCTGTACAATCTAGTTATGTTAAGTTATCCTATCTGAGCACAATTCAACACCACAGTGAACAATTTTGCTCGTTTTGCAAGAATTATGCTCATTTTCGAACGATTCAGCCTCTAATTCGCACATATCCGCTGTAATTCGACTCTGTACCATCTAGTTATGTTAAGTCATCGTAACTGAGCACAATTCAGCACCACAATGAACAACTTTGCTCGTTTTGAACGAATTATGCTCATCTTCGCACGATTCAGCCTCTAAATCGCACATAGCCGCTGTAATTCGACTCCGTACTATCTAGTCATGTTAAGTTAACCTATCTGAGCACAATTCAGCACCACAATGAACAATTTTGCACGTTTTGCACGAATTATGCTCATTTTCGCACGATTCAGCATCTAATTCGCACATATTCGCTGTGATTCGACTCTGTACCATCTAATTATGTTAAGTCATTGTAGCTGAGCACAATTCAGCGCCACAATGAACAACTTTGCTCGTTTTGAACTAATTATGCTCATTTTCGCACGATTCAGCCTGTAATTCGCACATATCCGCTGTGATTCGACTCTGTACTATCTAGTTATGTTAAGTCATCGTAACTCAGCACAATTCAGCACCACAATGAACAACTCTGCTCGTTTTGAACGAATTATGCTCATTTTCGCACGATTCAGCTCTAATTCGCACATATCCGCTGTAATTCGACTCTGTACTATCTAGTTATGTTAAGTTATCCTATCTGAGCACAATTCAACACCACAATGAACAGTTTTGCTCGTTTTGCACGAATTTTGCTCGTTTTGAACGAATTTTGCTCATTTTCGAACGATTCAGCCTCTAATTCGCACATATCCGCTGTAATTCGACTCTGTACTATCTAGTTATGTTATGTTATCCTATCTGAGCACAATTCAACACCACAGTGAACAATTTTGCTCGTTTTGCAAGAATTATGCTCATTTTCGAACGATTCAGCCTCTAATTCGCACATATCCGCTGTAATTCGACTCCGTACTATCTAGTTATGTTAAGTTAACCTATCTGAGCACAATTCAACACCACAATGAACAATTTTGCTCGTTTTGCACGAATTATGCTCATTTTCGCACGATTCAGCCTCTAATTCGCACATATCCGCTGTGATTCGACTCTGTACTATCTAGTTATGTTAAGTCATCGTAACTCAGCACAATTCAGCACCACAATGAACAACTCTGCTCGTTTTGAACGAATTATGCTCATTTTCGCACGATTCAGCTCTAATTCGCACATATCCGCTGTAATTCGACTCTGTACTATCTAGTTATGTTAAGTTATCTTATCTCAGCACAATTCAACACCACAATGAACAGTTTTGCTCGTTTTGCACGAATTTTGCTCGTTTTGAACGAATTTTGCTCATTTTCGAACGATTCAGCCTCTAATTCGCACATATCCGCTGTAATTCGACTCTGTACTATCTAGTTATGTTATGTTATCCTATCTGAGCACAATTCAACACCACAGTGAACAATTTTGCTCGTTTTGCAAGAATTATGCTCATTTTCGAACGATTCAGCCTCTAATTCGCACATATCCGCTGTAATTCGACTCTGTACTATCTAGTTATGTTAAGTTAACCTATCTGAGCACAATTCAACACCACAATGAACAATTTTGCTCGTTTTGCACGAATTATGCTCATTTTCGCACGATTCAGCCTCTAATTCGCACATATCCGCTGTGATTCGACTCTGTACCATCTAGTTATGTTAAGTCATCGTAACTGAGCACAATTCAGGACCACAATGAACAACTTTGCTCGTTTTGAACGAATTATGCTCATTTTCGCACGATTCAGCCTCTAATTCGCACATATCCGCTGTAATGCGACTCTGTACTATCTAGTTATGTTAAGTTATCCTATCTGAGCACAATTCAACACCACAATGAACAATTTTGCTCGTTTTGCACGAATTTTGCTCGTTTTGAACGAATTTTGCTCTTTTTCGCACGATTCAGCCTCTAATTCGCACGTATTCGCTGTGATTCGACTCTGTACCATCTAGTTTTGTTAAGTTACCACAACTGAGCACAATTCGACACCACAATGAACAATTTTGCTCGTAATGAACGTATTTTGCTCATTTTACGCAAGATTCAGCCTCTAATTCGCACATATCCGTTGTGATTCGACTCTGTCCCATCTAGTTATGTTAAGTTATCGTAACTGAGCACAATTCGACACCACAATGAACAATTTTGCACGTAATGATTGTATTTTGCTCATTTTCGCACGATTCAGCCTCTAATTCGCACATATCCGCTGTGATTTGACTCTGTCCCATCTAGTTATGTTAAGTTATCGTAACTGAGCACAATTCAACACCACAATGCACAATTTTGCTCGTTTTGCACGAATTCTGCTCATTTTCGAACGATTCAGCCTCTAATTCGCACATATCCGCTGTAATTCGACTCTGTACTATCTAGTTATGTTATGTTATCCTATCTGAGCACAATTCAACACCACAGTGAACAGTTTTGCTCGTTTTGCATGAATTATGCTCACTTTCGAACGATTCAGCCTCTAATTCGCACATATCCGCTGTAATTCGACTCTGTACTATCTAGTTATGTTAAGTTAACCTATCTGAGCACAATTCAACACCACAATGAACAATTTTGCTCGTTTTGCACGAATTATGCTCATTTTCGCACGATTCAGCCTCTAATTCGCACATATCCGCTGTGATTCGACTCTGTACCATCTAGTTATGTTAAGTCATCGTAGCTGAGCACAATTCAGGACCACAATGAACAACTTTGCTCGTTTTGAACGAATTATGCTCATTTTCGCACGATTCAGCCTCTAATTCGCACATATCCGCTGTAATGCGACTCTGTACTATCTAGTTATGTTAAGTTATCCTATCTGAGCACAATTCAACACCACAATGAACAATTTTGCTCGTTTTGCACGAATTTTGCTCTTTTTCGCACGATTCAGCCTCTAATTCGCACGTATTCGCTGTGATTCGACTCTGTACCATCTAGTTATGTTAAGTTACCACAACTGAGCACAATTCGACACCACAATGAACAATTTTGCTCGTAATGAACGTATTTTGCTCATTTTACGCAAGATTCAGCCTCTAATTCGCACATATCCGTTGTGATTCGACTCTGTCCCATCTAGTTATGTTAAGTTATCGTAACTCAGCACAATTCGACACCACAATGGACAATTTTGCTCGTAATGAACGAATTATGCTCATTTTCGCACGATTCAGCCTCTAATTCGCACATATCCGCTGTAATTCGACTCTGTACAATCTAGTTATGTTAAGTTATCCTATCTGAGCACAATTCAACACCACAGTGAACAATTTTGCTCGTTTTGCAAGAATTATGCTCATTTCCGAACGATTCAGCCTCTAATTCGCACATATCCGCTGTGATTCGACTCTGTACCATCTAGTTATGTTAAGTCATCGTAACTGAGCACAATTCAGCACCACAATGAACAACTTTGCTCGTTTTGAACGAATTATGCTCATCTTCGCACGATTCAGCCTCTAAATCGCACATAGCCGCTGTAATTCGACTCCGTACTATCTAGTCATGTTAAGTTAACCTATCTGAGCACAATTCAACACCACAATGAACAATTTTGCACGTTTTGCACGAATTATGCTCATTTTCGCACGATTCAGCCTCTAATTCGCCCATATCCGCTGTGATTCGACTCTGTACCATCTAGTTATGTTAAGTCATCGTAACTGAGCACAATTCAGCACCACAATGAACAACTTTGCTCGTTTTGCACGAATTATGCTCACTTTCGCACGATTCAGCCTCTAATTCGTACATATTCGCTGTGATTCGACTCTGTACCATCTAGTTATGTTAAGTCATCGTAGCTGAGCACAATTCAGCACCACAATGAACAACTTTGCTCGTTTTGCACGAATTATGCTCATTTTCGCACGATTCAGCCTCTAATTCGCACATATCCGCTGTGATTCGACTCTGTACCATCTGGTTATGTTAAGTTATCGTAACTGAGCACAATTCAGCACCGCAATGAACAACTTTGCCCGTTTTGCACGAATTATGCTCATTTTCGCACGATTCAGCCTCTAATTCGTACATATCCGCTGTACTTCGACTCTGTACTATCTAGTTATGTTAAGTTATCGTAACTGAGCACAATTCGACACCACAATGAACAATTTTGCTCGTTTTGCACGAATTTTGCTCATTTTCGAACGATTCAGCCTCTAATTCGCACATATCCGCTGTAATTCGACTCTGTACTATCTAGTTATGTTATGTCATCCTATCTGAGCACAATTCAACACCACAGTGAACAGTTTTGCTCGTTTTGCAAGAATTATGCTCATTTTCGAACGATTCAGCCTCTAATTCGCACATATCCGCTGTAATTCGACTCTGTACTATCTAGTTATGTTAAGTTAACCTATCTGAGCACAATTCAACACCACAATGAGCAATTTTGCTCGTTTTGCACGAATTATGCTCATTTTCGCACGATTCAGCCTCTAATTCGCACATATCCGCTGTGATTCGACTCTGTACCATCTAGTTATGTTAAGTCATCGTAACTGAGCACAATTCAGGACCACAATGAACAACTTTGCTCGTTTTGAACGAATTATGCTCATTTTCGCACGATTCAGCCTCTAATTCGCACATATCCGCTGTAATGCGACTCTGTACTATCTAGTTATGTTAAGTTATCCTATCTGAGCACAATTCAACACCACAATGAACAATTTTGCTCGTTTTGCACGAATTTTGCTCGTTTTGAACGAATTTTGCTCTTTTTCGCACGATTCAGCCTCTAATTCGCACGTATTCGCTGTGATTCGACTCTGTACCATCTAGTTATGTTAAGTTACCACAACTGAGCACAATTCGACACCACAATGAACAATTTTGCTCGTAATGAACGTATTTTGCTCATTTTACGCAAGATTCAGCCTCTAATTCGCACATATCCGTTGTGATTCGACTCTGTCCCATCTAGTTATGTTAAGTTATCCTATCTGAGCACAATTCAACACCACAATGAACAGTTTTGCTCGTTTTGCACGAATTTTGCTCGTTTTGAACGAATTTTGCTCATTTTCGAACGATTCAGTCTCTAATTCGCACATATCCGCTGTAATTCGACTCTGTACTATATAGTTATGTTATGTTATCCTATCTGAGCACAATTCAACACCACAGTGAACAATTTTGCTCGTTTTGCAAGAATTATGCTCATTTTCGAACGATTCAGCCTCTAATTCGCACATATCCGCTGTGATTCGACTCTGTACCATCTAGTTATGTTAAGTCATCGTAACTGAGCACAATTCAGCACCACAATGAACAACTTTGTTCGTTTTGAACGAATTATGCTCATCTTCGCACGATTCAGCCTCTAAATCGCACATAGCCGCTGTAATTCGACTCCGTACTATCTAGTCATGTTAAGTTAACCTATCTGAGCACAATTCAACACCACAATGAACAATTTTGCTCGTTTTGCACGAATTATGCTCATTTTCGCACGATTCAGCCTCTAATTCGCCCATATCCGCTGTGATTCGACTCTGTACCATCTAGTTATGTTAAGTCATCGTAACTGAGCACAATTCAGCACCACAATGAACAACTTTGCTCGTTTTGCACGAATTATGCTCATTTTCGCACGATTCAGCATCTAATTCGCACATATTCGCTGTGATTCGACTCTGTACCATCTAATTATGTTAAGTCATCGTAGCTGAGCACAATTCAGCGCCACAATGAACAACTTTGCTCGTTTTGAACTAATTATGCTCATTTTCGCACGATTCAGCCTGTAATTCGCACATATCCGCTGTGATTCGACTCTGTACTATCTAGTTATGTTAAGTCATCGTAACTCAGCACAATTCAGCACCACAATGAACAACTCTGCTCGTTTTGAACGAATTATGCTCATTTTCGCACGATTCAGCTCTAATTCGCACATATCCGCTGTAATTCGACTCTGTACTATCTAGTTATGTCAAGTTATCCTATCTGAGCACAATTCAACACCACAATGAACAACTTTGCCCGTTTTGCACGAATTATGCTCATTTTCGCACGATTCAGCCTCTAATTCGTACATATCCGCTGTAATTCGACTCTGTACTATCTAGTTATGTTAAGTTAACCTATCTGAGCACAATTCAACACCACAATGAACAATTTTGCTCGTTTTGCACGAATTATGCTCATTTTCGCACGATTCAGCCTCTAATTCGCACATATCCGCTGTGATTCGACTCTGTACCATCTAGTTATGTTAAGTCATCGTAACTGAGCACAATTCAGGACCACAATGAACAACTTTGCTCGTTTTGAACGAATTATGCTCATTTTCGCACGATTCAGCCTCTAATTCGCACATATCCGCTGTAATTCGACTCTGTACAATCTAGTTATGTTAAGTTATCCTATCTGAGCACAATTCAACACCACAGTGAACAATTTTGCTCGTTTTGCAAGAATTATGCTCATTTTCGAACGATTCAGCCTCTAATTCGCACATATCCGCTGTGATTCGACTCTGTACCATCTAGTTATGTTAAGTCATCGTAACTGAGCACAATTCAGGACCACAATGAACAACTTTGCTCGTTTTGAACGAATTATGCTCATTTTCGCACGATTCAGCCTCTAATTCGCACATATCCGCTGTAATGCGACTCTGTACTATCTAGTTATGTTAAGTTATCCTATCTGAGCACAATTCAACACCACAATGAACAATTTTGCTCGTTTTGCACGAATTTTGCTCGTTTTGAACGAATGTTGCTCTTTTTCGCACGATTCAGCCTCTAATTCGCACGTATTCGCTGTGATTCGACTCTGTAACATCTAGTTATGTTATGTTACCACAACTGAGCACAATTCGACACCACAATGAACAATTTTGCTCGTAATGAACGTATTTTGCTCATTTTACGCAAGATTCAGCCTCTAATTCGCACATATCCGTTGTGATTCGACTCTGTCCCATCTAGTGATGTTAAGTTATCGTAACTCAGCACAATTCGACACCACAATGGACAATTTTGCTCGTAATGAACGAATTATGCTCATTTTCGCACGATTCAGCCTCTAAATCGCACATAGCCGCTGTAATTCGACTCCGTACTATCTAGTCATGTTAAGTTAACCTATCTGAGCACAATTCAACACCACAATGAACAATTTTGCTCGTTTTGCACGAATTATGCTCATTTTCGCACGATTCAGCGTCTAATTCGCCCATATCCGCTGTGATTCGACTCTGTACCATCTAGTTATGTTAAGTCATCGTAACTGAGCACAATTCAGCACCACAATGAACAACTTTGCTCGTTTTGCACGAATTATGCTCACTTTCGCACGATTCAGCCTCTAATTCGTACATATTCGCTGTGATTCGACTCTGTACCATCTAGTTATGTTAAGTCATCGTAGCTGAGCACAATTCAGCACCACAATGAACAACTTTGCTCGTTTTGCACGAATTATGCTCATTTTCGCACGATTCAGCCTCTAATTCGCACATATCCGCTGTGATTCGACTCTGTACCATCTGGTTATGTTAAGTTATCGTAACTGAGCACAATTCAGCACCGCAATGAACAACTTTGCCCGTTTTGCACGAATTATGCTCATTTTCGCACGATTCAGCCTCTAATTCGTACATATCCGCTGTACTTCGACTCTGTACTATCTAGTTATGTTAAGTTATCGTAACTGAGCACAATTCGACACCACAATGAACAATTTTGCTCGTTTTGCACGAATTTTGCTCATTTTCGAACGATTCAGCCCCTAATTCGCACATATCCGCTGTAATTCGACTCTGTACTATCTAGTTATGTTATGTTATCCTATCTGAGCACAATTCAACACCACAGTGAACAGTTTTGCTCGTTTTGCAAGAATTATGCTCATTTTCGAACGATTCAGCCTCTAATTCGCACATATCCGCTGTAATTCGACTCTGTACTATCTAGTTATGTTAAGTTAACCTATCTGAGCACAATTCAACACCACAATGAGCAATTTTGCTCGTTTTGCACGAATTATGCTCATTTTCGCACGATTCAGCCTCTAATTCGCACATATCCGCTGTGATTCGACTCTGTACCATCTAGTTATGTTAAGTCATCGTAACTGAGCACAATTCAGGACCACAATGAACAACTTTGCTCGTTTTGAACGAATTATGCTCATTTTCGCACGATTCAGCCTCTAATTCGCACATATCCGCTGTAATGCGACTCTGTACTATCTAGTTATGTTAAGTTATCCTATCTGAGCACAATTCAACACCACAATGAACAATTTTGCTCGTTTTGCACGAATTTTGCTCTTTTTCGCACGATTCAGCCTCTAATTCGCACGTATTCGCTGTGATTCGACTCTGTACCATCTAGTTATGTTAAGTTACCACAACTGAGCACAATTCGACACCACAATGAACAACTTTGCTAGTTTTGAACGAATTATGCTCATTTTCGCACGATTCAGCCTCTAATTCACACATATCCGCTGTGATTCGACTCTGTACCATCTAGTTATGTTAAGTCATCGTAACTGAGCACAATTCAGCACCACAATGAACAACTTTGCTCGTTTTGAACGAATTATGCTCATCTTCGCACGATTCAGCCTCTAAATCGCACATAGCCGCTGTAATTCGACTCCGTACTATCTAGTCATGATAAGTTAACCTATCTGAGCACAATTCAACACCACAATGAACAATTTTGCTCGTTTTGCACGAATTATGCTCATTTTCGCACGATTCAGCCTCTAATTCGCCCATATCCGCTGTGATTCGACTCTGTACCATCTAGTTATGTTAAGTCATCGTAACTGAGCACAATTCAGCACCACAATGAACAACTTTGCTCGTTTTGAACGAATTATGCTCATTTTCGCACGATTCAGCCTCTAATTCGTACATATTCGCTGTGATTCGACTCTGTACCATCTAGTTATGTTAAGTCATCGTAGCTGAGCACAATTCAGCACCACAATGAACAACTTTGCTCGTTTTGCACGAATTATGCTCATTTTCGCACGATTCAGCCTCTAATTCGCACATATCCGCTGTGATTCGACTCTGTACCATCTGGTTATGTTAAGTTATCGTAACTGAGCACAATTCAGCACCGCAATGAACAACTTTGCCCGTTTTGCACGAATTATGCTCATTTTCGCACGATTCAGCCTCTAATTCGTACATATCCGCTGTACTTCGACTCTGTACTATCTAGTTATGTTAAGTTATCGTAACTGAGCACAATTCGACACCACAATTAACAATTTTGCTCGTTTTGCACGAATTTTGCTCGTTTTGAACGAATTTTGCTCATTTTCGAACGATTCAGCCTCTAATTCGCACATATCCGCTGTAATTCGACTCTGTACTATCTAGTTATGTTATGTTATCCTATCTGAGCACAATTCAACACCACAGTGAACAATTTTGCTCGTTTTGCAAGAATTATGCTCATTTTCGAACGATTCAGCCTCTAATTCGCACATATCCGCTGTAATTCGACTCCGTACTATCTAGTTATGTTAAGTTAACCTATCTGAGCACAATTCAACACCACAATGAACAATTTTGCTCGTTTTGCACGAATTATGCTCATTTTCGCACGATTCAGCCTCTAATTCGCACATATCCGCTGTGATTCGACTCTGTACTATCTAGTAATGTTAAGTCATCGTAACTCAGCACAATTCAGCACCACAATGAACAACTCTGCTCGTTTTGAACGAATTATGCTCATTTTCGCACGATTCAGCTCTAATTCGCACATATCCGCTGTAATTCGACTCTGTACTATCTAGTTATGTTAAGTTATCCTATCTCAGCACAATTCAACACCACAATGAACAGTTTTGCTCGTTTTGCACGAATTTTGCTCGTTTTGAACGAATTTTGCTCATTTTCGAACGATTCAGCCTCTAATTCGCACATATCCGCTGTAATTCGACTCTGTACTATCTAGTTATGTTATGTTATCCTATCTGAGCACAATTCAACACCACAGTGAACAATTTTGCTCGTTTTGCAAGAATTATGCTCATTTTCGAACGATTCAGCCTCTAATTCGCACATATCCGCTGTAATTCGACTCTGTACTATCTAGTTATGTTAAGTTAACCTATCTGAGCACAATTCACCACCACAATGAACAATTTTGCTCGTTTTGCACGAATTATGCTCATTTTCGCACGATTCAGCCTCTAATTCGCACATATCCGCTGTGATTCGACTCTGTACCATCTAGTTATGTTAAGTCATCGTAACTGAGCACAATTCAGGACCACAATGAACAACTTTGCTCGTTTTGAACGAATTATGCTCATTTTCGCACGATTCAGCCTCTAATTCGCACATATCCGCTGTAATGCGACTCTGTACTATCTAGTTATGTTAAGTTATCCTATCTGAGCACAATTCAACACCACAATGAACAATTTTGCTCGTTTTGCACGAATTTTGCTCGTTTTGAACGAATTTTGCTCTTTTTCGCACGATTCAGCCTCTAATTCGCACGTATTCGCTGTGATTCGACTCTGTACCATCTAGTTTTGTTAAGTTACCACAACTGAGCACAATTCGACACCACAATGAACAATTTTGCTCGTAATGAACGTATTTTGCTCATTTTACGCAAGATTCAGCCTCTAATTCGCACATATCCGTTGTGATTCGACTCTGTCCCATCTAGTTATGTTAAGTTATCGTAACTGAGCACAATTCGACACCACAATGAACAATTTTGCACGTAATGATTGTATTTTGCTCATTTTCGCACGATTCAGCCTCTAATTCGCACATATCCGCTGTGATTTGACTCTGTCCCATCTAGTTATGTTAAGTTATCGTAACTGAGCACAATTCGACACCACAATGAACAATTTTGCTCGTTTTGCACGAATTTGGCTCGTTTTGAACGAATTTTGCTCATTTTCGAACGATTCAGCCTCTAATTCGCACATATCCGCTGTAATTCGACTCTGTACCATCTAGTTATGTTAAGTCATCGTAACTGAGCACAATTCAGCACCACAATGAACAATATTGCTCGTTTTGAACGAAATATGCTCATTTTCGCACGATTCAGCCTCTAATTCGCACATATCCGCTGTGATTCGACTCTATCCCATCTAGTTATGTTAAGTTATCGTAACTGAGCACAATTCGACACCACAATGAACAATTTTGCTCGTTTTGCACGAATTTTGCTCGTTTTGAACGAATTTTGCTCATTTTCGAACGATTCAGCCTCTAATTCGCACATATCCGCTGTGATTCGACTCTGTATCATCTAGTTATGTTAAGCTACCACAACGGAGCACAATTCAACACCACAATGAACAATTTTGCTCGTTTTGCACAAATTTTGCTCGTTTTGAACGAATTTTGCTCATTTTCGAACGATTCAGCATCTAATTCGCACATATCCGCTGTAATTCGACTCTGTACTATCTAGTTATGTTAAGTTATCCTATCTGAGCACAATTCAACACCACAATGAACAATGTTGCTCGTTATGCACGAATTTTGCTCGTTTTGAACGAATTTTGCTCATTTTCGAACGATTCAGCATCTAATTCGCACATATCCGCTGTAATTCGACTCTGTACTATCTAGTTATGTTAAGTTATCCTATCTGAGCACAATTCAACACCACAATGAACAATTTTGCTCGTTATGCACGAATTATGCTCATTTTCGCACGATTCAGCCTCTAATTCGCACATATCGGCTGTGATTCGACTCTGTCCAATCTAGTTATGTTAAGTTATCGTAACTGTGCACAATTCAACACCACAATGAACAATTTTGTTCGTTTTGCACGAATTATGCTCATTTTCGCACGATTCAGCCTCTAATTCGCACATATCCGCTGTGATTCGACTCTGTAGCATCTAGTTATGTTAAGTTACTACAACTGAGCACAATTCGACACCAGAATGAACAATTTTGCTCGTAATGAACGTATTTTGCTGAATTTCGCACGATTCAGCCTCTAATTCGCACATATCCGCTGTAATTCGACTCTGTACTATCTGGTTATGTAAAGTTATCCTATCTGAGCACAATTCAACACCACAATGAACAATTTTGTTCGTTTTGCACGAATTTTGCTCGTTTTCGCACGATTCAGCCTCTAATTCGCAAAAATCCGCTGATTCTACTATGAACTATCTATTTATGATAAGTCATCGTAACTGAGTACAATTAAGCACGACAATGAACAATTTTTCTCGTTTTGAACGAATTTTGCACATTTTCGCACGATTCAGCCTCTAATTCGCACATATCCGCTGTAATTCGACTCTGTACTATCTGGTTATGTAAAGTTATCCTATCTGAGCACAATTCAACACCACAATGAACAATTTTGCTCGTTTTGCACGAATTATGCTCATTTTCGCACGATTCAGCCTCTAATTCGCACATATCCGCTGTGATTCGACTCTGTACCATCTAGTTATGTTAAGTCATCGTAACTGAGCACAATTCAGGACCACAATGAACAACTTTGCTCGTTTTGAACGAATCATGCTCATTTTCGCACGATTCAGCCTCTAATTCGCACATATCCGCTGTAATGCGACTCTGTACTATCTAGTTATGTTAAGTTATCCTATCTGAGCACAATTCAACACCACAATGAACAATTTTGCTCGTTTTGCACGAATTTTGCTCGTTTTGAACGAATTTTGCTCTTTTTCGCACGATTCAGCCTCTAATTCGCACGTATTCGCTGTGATTCGACTCTGTACCATCTAGTTTTGTTAAGTTACCACAACTGAGCACAATTCGACACCACAATGAACAATTTTGCTCGTAATGAACGTATTTTGCTCATTTTACGCAAGATTCAGACTCTAATTCGCACATATCCGTTGTGATTCGACTCTGTCCCATCTAGTTATGTTAAGTTATCGTAACTGAGCACAATTGGACACCACAATGAACAATTTTGCACGTAATGATTGTATTTTGCTCATTTTCGCACGATTCAGCCTCTAATTCGCACATATCCGCTGTGATTTGACTCTGTCCCATCTAGTTATGTTAAGTTATCGTAACTGAGCACAATTCAACACCACAATGCACAATTTTGCTCGTTTTGCACGAATTCTGCTCATTTTCGAACGATTCAGCCTCTAATTCGCACATATCCGCTGTGATTCGACTCTGTATCATCTAGTTATGTTAAGCTACCACAACTGAGCACAATTCGACACGACAATGAACAATTTTGCTCGTAATGAACGTATTTTGCACATTTGCGCACGATTCAGCCTCTAATTCGCACATATCGGCTGTGATTCGACTCTGTCCAATCTAGTTATGTTAAGTTATCGTAACTCAGCACAATTCGACACCACAATGAACAATTTTGCTCGTTTTGCACGAATTTGGCTCGTTTTGAACGAATTTTGCTCATTTTCGAACGATTCAGCCTCTAATTCGCACATATCCGCTGTAATTCGACTCTGTACCATCTAGTTATGTTAAGTCATCGTAACTGAGCACAATTCAGCACCACAATGAACAATATTGCTCGTTTTGAACGAAATATGCTCATTTTCGCACGATTCAGCCTCTAATTCGCACATATCCGCTGTGATTCGACTCTATCCCATCTAGTTATGTTAAGTTATCGTAACTGAGCACAATTCGACACCACAATGAACAATTTTGCTCGTTTTGCACGAATTTGGCTCGTTTTGAACGAATTTTGCTCATTTTCGAACGATTCAGCCTCTAATTCGCACATATCGGCTGTGATTCGACTCTGTCCAATCTAGTTATGTTAAGTTATCGTAACTGTGCACAATTCAACACCACAATGAACAATTTTGTTCGTTTTGAACGAATTATGCTCATTTTCGCACGATTCAGCCTCTAATTCGCATAAATCCGCTGATTCTACTATGAACTATCTATTTATGATAAGTCATCGTAACTGAGTACAATTAAGCACGACAATGAACAATTTTTCTCGTTTTGAACGAATTTTGCACATTTTCGCACGATTCAGCCTCTAATTCGCACATACCCGGTGTGATTTGACTCTGTACTATCTAGTTATGTTAGGTTATCATATCTGAGCACAATTCAACACCACAATGAACAGTTTTGCTCGTTTTGCACGAATTTTGCTCGTTTTGAACGAATTTTTATTCATTTTCGAAAGATTCAGCCTCTAATTCGCACATATCCGCTGTGATTCGACTCTGTATCATCTAGTTATGTTAAGTTATCCTATCTGAGCACAATTCAACACCACAATGAACAATTTTGCTCGTTATGCACGAATTTTGCTCGTTTTGAACGAATTTTGCTCATTTTCGAACGATTCAGCATCTAATTCGCACATATCCGCTGTAATTCGACTCTGTACTATCTAGTTATGTTAAGTTATCCTATCTGAGCACAATTCAACACCAAAATGAACAATTTTGCTCGTTATGCACGAATTATGCTCATTTTCGCACGATTCAGCCTCTAATTCGCACATATCGGCTGTGATTCGACTCTGTCCAATCTAGTTATGTTAAGTTATCGTAACTGTGCACAATTCAACACCACAATGAACAATTTTGCTCGTTATGCACGAATTATGCTCATTTTCGCACGATTCAGCCTCTAATTCGCACATATGCGCTGTGATTCGACCCTGTCCCATCTAGTTATGTTAAGTTACCACAACTGAGCACAATTCGTCACCACAATAAACAATTTTGCTCGTAATGAACGTATTTTGCTGATTTTCGCACGATTCAGCCTCTAATTCGCACATATCCGCTGTGATTCGACTCTGTCCCATCTAGTTATGTTAAGTTATCGTAACTGAGCACAATTCGACACCACAATGAACAATTTTGCTCGTAATGAACGAATAATGCTCATTTTCGCACGATTCAGACTCTAATTCGCATATATCCGCTGTGATTCGATTCTGTACCATCTAGTTATGTTACGTTACCACAACTGAGCACAATTCGACACCACAATGAACAATTTTGCTCGTAATGAACGTATTTAGCTGATTTTCGCACCATTCAGCCTCTAATTCGCACATATCCGCTGTGATTCTATTCTGCCCCATCTAGTTATGTTAAGTTATCGTAACTGAGCACAATTCCACACCACAATGAACAATTTTGCTCGTAATGAACGAATAATGCTCATTTTCGCACGATTCAGCCTCTAATTCGCACATATCCGCTGTAATTCGACCCTGTACCATCTATTCATATTAAGTTATCGTAACTGAGTACAATTCAACACCACAATGAACAATATTGCTCGTTTTGAACGAATTATGCTCATTTTCGCACGATTCAGCCTCTAATTCGCACATATCCGCTGTAATTCGACTCTGTACTATCTAGTTATGTTAAGTTATCCTATCTGAGCACAATTCGGTACCACAATGAACAATTTTGCTCGTTTTGATCGAATTTTGCTCGTTTTGAACGAATTTTGCTCATTTTCGAACGATTCAGCCTCTGATTCGCACATATCCGCTGTAATTCGACTCTGTACTATCTAGTTATGTGAAGTTATCCTATCTGAGGACAATTCAACACCACAATAAACAATTTTGCTCGTTTTGAACTAATTTTGCTCATATTCGACCGATTCGGCCTCTAATTCGCACATATCCGCTGTGATTCGACTCTGGCCCATCTAGTTATGTTAAGTTATCGTAACTGAGCACAATTCGACACCACAATGAACAATTTTGCACGTAATGATCGTATTTTGCTCATTTTCGCACGATTCAGCCTCTAATTCGCACATATCGGCTGTGATTCGACTCTGTCCCATCTAGTTATGTTAAGCTATCGTAACTGTGCACAATTCAACACCACAATGAACAATTTTGTTCGTTTTGAACGAATTATGCTCATTTTCGCACGATTCAGCCTCTAATTCGCATAAATCCGCTGATTCTACTATGAACTATCTATTTATGATAAGTTATCGTAACTGAGTACAATTGAGCACGACAATGAACAATTTTGCTCGTTTTGCACGAATTTTGCTCGTTTTGAACGAATTTTTATTCATTTTCGAACGATTCAGCCTCTAATTCGAACACATCCGCTGTGATTCGACTCTGTCCCATGTAGTTATGTTATGTTATCCTATCTGAGCACAATTCAACACCACAATGAACAATTTTGCTCGTTTTGCACGAATTTTGCTCGTTTTAAACGAATTTTGCTCATTTTCGAACGATTCAGCCTCTAATTCGCACATATCACACAATCACACAATCACACAATCACAATCACACGCACACAATCGCGCAATCACACAATCACAATCAGACCCTCCCACACAATGACACACACAATCGCACACACACAGTCACACACACGCAATCACACACACGGAATTGCACACACACAATCGCACACACAATCAGTCACACACAACAACACACGCACACACAAACACACACACACACACACACACACACACAGAGGCATTCACACGCAGGCAATCACACGCACATAATCACCCATATACAATCACACACACCCACACATACGATCACATACACACAATCACACACACGCAATCGAACAATCACAATCACACACGCCCAAAAACGCACACACAATATCACACACACAAACACCCAATCACACACACAAAACCACACACGCACAAACACACCCACAGACAATCACACACACAATCGCACGCACAGTCGCACACACAATCACTCATACAATCACACACAATCACACACACACGATCGCACACTCAGAATCACGCACACGCAATCACACACACACAATCACACACATACGAGATCGCACACTCAGAATCACGCACACGCAATCACACACACACAATCACACACACACAATCACACACACCCAATCACATATTCACACACACGCAATCGCACAATCACAATCACACACGCCCAAATACACACACACAATACCACACACAATCACACAATCACACACACACAACCACACACGCACATACACACACACACACACAATCACACACACAATCGCACACACACAAGCACACACACACACCACGCCACACACAACCCCACACACGCAATCGAACGCACACAGTCACACACACTTGCAATCACGCACACGGAACCACACACACACAATCACACATTCAGAGTCACACACACACACATACAATCACACACACATACAATCGCACACACCCAACGACACACGCACACAGTCACACAGACACACACAGAGGCATTCACACGCACACAATCACACACACATAATCACCCACATACAATCACACGCACCCATACATACAATCACACGTACAATCACACATTTACACACACGCAATCACACAATCACAATCACACACGCACAGACATACACACACGAAATCACACACACACAATCACACACACGCACACACAATCGCACAATCAAAATTACACACACACAACCACACACGCACAATCACACACACATAATCACCAACACACAAGCGCCCACATACACAATCACACAATCACAATCACACAATCACAATCACACAATCACAATCACACAATCACAATCACACAATCACAATCACACAATCACAATCACACAATCACACAATCACACAATCACACAATCACACAATCCCACAATCACACAATCACACAATCACACAACCACACAATCACACAACCACACAATCACTCAATCACAGAATCACACACTCACACAATCACACAGTCACAATCACACAATCACACAATCACACAATCACCTAACCACACAATCACACAATCACACAACCACACAATCACACAAGCACACAATCACTCAATCAGACAATCACACAATCACACAATCACACAATCTCACAATCACACAATCACACAATCACACAATCACACAATCACACAATCACACAATCTCACAATCACACAATCACACAATCACACAATCCCACAATCACACAATCACACAATCGCACAATCACAATTACACAATCACACAATCACACAATCACACACTCACACAATCACACAGTCACAATCACACAATCACACAATCACACAATCACACAACCACAAAATCACACAACCACACAATCACACAATCACACACTCACACAATCACACTGTCACAATCACACAATCACAATCACACAATCACAATCACACAACCACAATCACACAATCACAATCACACAATCACAATCACACAATCACAATCACACAATCACAATCACACAATCACAATCACACAATCACACAATCACACAATCACACAATCACACAATCCCACAATCACACAATCACACAATCACACAACCACACAATCACACAACCACACAATCACTCAATCACACAATCACACACTCACACAATCACACAATCACACAATCACACAATCACACAATCACCTAACCACACAATCACACAATCACACAAGCACACAATCGCACAAGCACACAATCACTCAATCAGACAATCACACACTCACACAATCACACAATCACACAATCACACAACCACACAATCACACAATCACACAATCACACAATCACACAATCACACAATCACACAATCCCACAATCACACAATCACACAATCACAAAACCACACAATCACACAACCACACAATCACTCAATCACACAATCACACACTCACACAATCACACAGTCACAATCGCACAATCACCTAACCACACAATCACACAATCACACACTCACACAATCACACAGTCACAATCACACAATCACACAATCACACAATCACACAATCACACAATCACACAATCACACAATCACACAACCACAAAATCACACAACCACACAATCACACAATCACACACTCACACAATCACACAGTCACAATCACACAATCACACACTCACACAATCACACAGTCACAATCACACAATCACAATCACACAATCACAATCACACAACCACAATCACACAATCACACAATCACACAATCACACAATCACACAATCACACAATCACACAATCACACAATCACACAATCACGCATTCACAATCACGCAATCACAATCACGCAATCACACAATCACGGTCACACTATCACGGTCACACAATCACGGTCACATAATCACGGTCACACAATCACGGTCATACAATCACGGCCACACAATCACGGTCAGACAATCACGGTCACACAATCACGGTCACTCAATCACGGTCACCCAATCACGGTCACTAAATCACGATCACACAATCACGATGACACAATCACTGTCACACAATCACGGTCACACAATCATGGTCACACAATCACACAGTCACTCAATCGCACAGTCACACAATCACACAGTCACACAATCACTCAGTCACACAATCACACAATCACACAATCGCACAATCACACAATCGCACAATCACACAATCACACAATCACACAATCACACAATCACAGAATCATACAATCACACAATCACACAATCACACAATCACACAATCACACAATCACACAATCACACAATCACACAATCACACAATCACACAATCACACAATCACACAATCACACAATCACACAATCACTCAATCACACAATCACACTATCATACAATCACACAATCACAATTACACAATCACAATTACACAATCACAATTACACAATCACAATTACACAATCACAATTACACAATCACAATTACACAATCACAATTACACAATCACAATTACACAATCACAATTACACAATCACACACTCACACAATCACACAATCACAATCACACAATGACAATCACACAATCACAATCACACAATCACAATCCCACAATCACAATCACACAATCACAATCACACAATCACACAGTCACGCAATCACACAGTCACAATCACGCAATTTGAACAATCACGATCACACAATCACGATCACACAATCACGATCGCACAACCACACAATCACACAATCACACAATCACATACTCACACAATCACACAGTCACAATCACACAGTCACAATCAGACAATCACAATCACACAATCACACAATCACACAATCACACAATCACACAATCACACACTCACACAATCACACAGTCACAATGACACAATCACAATCACACAATCACAATGACACAATCACAAACGCACAATCACACAGTCACACAATCACACAGTCACACAATCACACATACACAAAATCACGATCACACAATCACGCAATCACACAATCACGATCACACAATCACGATCACACAATCACGATCACACAATCACGATCGCACGACCACACAATCACACAATCACACAATCACACAATCACACAATCACACAATCACACAATCACACAATCACACAATCACACAATCACAATCACACAATCACAATCACACAATCACACAGTCACACAATCACACAATCTCACAATCACACAATCACACAATCACAGAACCACACAATCACACAATCACACAATCACACAATCACACAATCACACACTCACACAATCACACAGTCACAATCACACAATCACAATCACACAATCACAATCACACAATCACAATCACACAATCACAATCACACAATCACAATCACACAATCACACAATCACACAATCACACAATCACACAATCACACAATCACGCATTCACAATCACGCAATCACAATCACGCAATCACACAATCACGGTCACACTATCACAGTCACACAATCACGGTCACACAATCACGGTCACACAATCACGGTCACACAATCACGGTCACACAATCACGGTCATACAATCACGGCCACACAATCACGGTCAGACAATCACGGTCACACAATCACGGTCACTCAATCACGGTCACCCAATCACGTTCACTAAATCACGATCACACAATCACGATGACACAATCACTGTCACACAATCACGGTCACACAATCATGGTCACACAAACACACAGTCACTCAATCACACAGTCACACAATCACACAGTCACACAATCACTCAGTCACACAATCACACAATCACACAATCACACAATCACACAATCGCACAATCACACAATCACACAATCACACAATCACACAATCACAGAATCACACAATCACACAATCACACAATCACACAATCACACAATCACACAATCACACAATCACACAATCACACAATCACACAATCACACAATCACACAATCACACAACCACACAATCACACAACCACACAATCACACAATCACACAATCACACAATCACACAATCGCAATCACACAATCACAATCACACAATCACAATCACACAATCACAATCACACAATCGCAATCACACAATCACAATCACACAATCACAATCACACAATCACAATCACACAATCACAATCACACAATCACAATCACACAGTCACAATCACACAATCACAATCACACAATCACAATCACACAATCACAATCACACAATCACAATCACACAATCACAATCACACAATCACAATCACACAATCACAATCACACAATCACAATCACACAATCACAATCACACAATCACAATCACACAATCACAATCACACAATCACAATCACACAATCACAATCACACAATCACAATCACACAATCACAATCACACAACCACAATCACACAATCACACAATCACACAATCACACAATCACACAATCACACAATCACACAATCCCACAATCACACAATCACACAATCACACAACCACACAATCACACAACCACACAATCACTCAATCACACAATCACACACTCACACAATCACACAGTCGCAATCACACAATCACACAATCACACAATCACACAATCACCTAACCACACAATCACACAATCACACAACCACACAATCACACAAGCACACAATCACTCAATCAGACAATCACACACTCACACAATCACACAATCACACAATCACCTAACCACACAATCACACAATCACACAACCACACAATCACACAAGCACACAATCACTCAATCAGACAATCACACACTCACACAATCACACAATCACACAATCACACAACCACACAATCACACAATCACACAATCACACAATCACACAATCACACAATCACACAATCCCACAATCACACAATCACACAATCACACAACCACACAATCACACAACCACACAATCACACAACCACACAATCACACAACCACACAATCACACAATCACACAATCACACAATCACACAATCACACAGTCACACAATCACAAAATCACACAACCACAAAATCACACAACCACACAATCACACAATCACACACTCACACAATCACACAGTCACAATCACACAATCACAATCACACAATCACAATCACACAACCACAATCACACAACCACAATCACACAACCACAATCACACAATCACACAATCACACAATCACACAATCACACAATCACACAATCACACAATCACACAATCACACAATCACACAATCACACAATCACACAATCACACAATCACACAATCACACAATCACACAACCACACAATCACACAACCACACAATCACACAATCACACAATCACACAATCGCAATCACACAATCGCAATCACACAATCACAATCACACAATCACAATCACACAATCACAATCACACAATCACAATCACACAATCACACAATCACACAATCACACAGTCACACAGTACACACAATCACAATCACACAATCACAATCACACAATCGCACAATCACACAATCGCACAATCACACAATCACACAATTACACAGTCACACAATCACACAATCACACAGTCACACAATCACACAATCACACAATCACACAATCACACAATCACACAATCACACAATAACAAAATCACACAACCACAAAATCACACAACCACAAAATCACACAACCACACAATCACACAATCACACACTCACACAATCACACAGTCACAATCACACAATCACAATCACACAACCACAATCACACAACCACAATCACACAACCACAATCACATAATCACACAATCACACAATCACACAATCACACAATCACACAGTCACACAATCACACAATCACAATCACACAATCCCAATCACACAATCGCAATCACACAATCACAATCACACAACCACAATCACACAATCACAATCACACAATCACAATCACACAATCACAATCACACAATCACAATCACACAATCGCAATCACACAATCGCAATCACACAATCACAATCACACAATCACAATCACACAATCACAATCACACAATCACAATCACACAATCACAATCACACAATCACACAATCACACAGTCACACAGTACACACAATCACAATCACACAATCACAATCACACAATCACAATCACACAATCACAATCACACAATCACAATCACACAATCACAATCACACAATCACAATCACACAATCACAATCACACAACCACAATCACACAATCACACAATCACACAATCACACAATCACACAATCACACAATCACACAATCCCACAATCACACAATCACACAATCACACAACCACACAATCACACAACCACACAATCACTCAATCACACAATCACACACTCACACAATCACACAGTCGCAATCACACAATCACACAATCACACAATCACACAATCACCTAACCACACAATCACACAATCACACAACCACACAATCACACAAGCACACAATCACTCAATCAGACAATCACACACTCACACAATCACACAATCACACAATCACCTAACCACACAATCACACAATCACACAACCACACAATCACACAAGCACACAATCACTCAATCAGACAATCACACACTCACACAATCACACAATCACACAATCACACAACCACACAATCACACAATCACACAATCACACAATCACACAATCACACAATCACACAATCCCACAATCACACAATCACACAATCACACAACCACACAATCACACAACCACACAATCACACAACCACACAATAGCACAACCACACAATCACACAATCACACAATCACACAATCACACAATCACACAATCACACAATCACACAGTCACACAATCACAAAATCACACAACCACAAAATCACACAACCACACAATCACACAATCACACACTCACACAATCACACAGTCACAATCACACAATCACAATCACACAATCACAATCACACAACCACAATCACACAACCACAATCACACAACCACAATCACACAATCACACAATCACACAATCACACAATCACACAATCACACAATCACACAATCACACAATCACACAATCACACAATCACACAATCACACAATCACACAATCACACAATCACACAACCACACAATCACACAACCACACAATCACACAATCACACAATCACACAATCGCAATCACACAATCGCAATCACACAATCACAATCACACAATCACAATCACACAATCACAATCACACAATCACAATCACACAATCACACAATCACACAATCACACAGTCACACAGTACACACAATCACAATCACACAATCACAATCACACAATCGCACAATCACACAATCGCACAATCACACAATCACACAATTACACAGTCACACAATCACACAATCACACAGTCACACAATCACACAATCACACAATCACACAATCACACAATCACACAATCACACAATAACAAAATCACACAACCACAAAATCACACAACCACAAAATCACACAACCACACAATCACACAATCACACACTCACACAATCACACAGTCACAATCACACAATCACAATCACACAACCACAATCACACAACCACAATCACACAACCACAATCACATAATCACACAATCACACAATCACACAATCACACAATCACACAGTCACACAATCACACAATCACAATCACACAATCACAATCACACAATCGCAATCACACAATCACAATCACACAACCACAATCACACAATCACAATCACACAATCACAATCACACAATCACAATCACACAATCACAATCACACAATCACAATCACACAATCACAATCACACAATCACAATCACACAATCACAATCACACAATCACAATCACACAATCACAATCACACAATCACAATCACACAATCACAATCACACAATCACACAATCACACAATCACACAATCACACAATCACACAATCACACAATCACACAATCCCACAATCACACAATCACACAATCACACAACCACACAATCACACAACCACACAATCACTCAATCACACAATCACACACTCACACAATCACACAGTCACAATCACACAATCACACAATCACACAATCACCTAACCACACAATCACACAATCACACAACCACACAATCACACAAGCACACAATCACTCAATCAGACAATCACACACTCACACAATCACACAATCACACAATCACCTAACCACACAATCACACAATCACACAACCACACAATCACACAAGCACACAATCACTCAATCAGACAATCACACACTCACACAATCACACAATCACACAATCACACAACCACACAATCACACAATCACACAATCACACAATCACACAATCACACAATCCCACAATCACACAATCACACAATCACAGAATCATACAATCACACAATCACACAATCACACAATCACACAATCACACAATCACACAATCACACAATCACACAATCACACAATCACACAATCACACAATCACACAATCACACAATCACACAACCACACAATCACACAACCACACAATCACACAATCACACAATCACACAATCACACAATCGCAATCACACAATCACAATCACACAATCGCAATCACACAATCGCAATCACACAATCACAATCACACAATCACAATCACACAATCACAATCACACAATCACAATCACACAATCACAATCACACAATCACAATCACACAATCACAATCACACAATGACAATCACACAATCACAATCACACAATCACAATCACACAATCACAATCACACAATCACAATCACACAATCACAATCACACAATCACAATCACACAATCACAATCACACAATCACAATCACACAACCACAATCACACAATCACACAATCACACAATCACACAATCACACAATCACACAATCACACAATCCCACAATCACACAATCACACAATCACACAACCACACAATCACACAACCACACAATCACTCAATCACACAATCACACACTCACACAATCACACAGTCACAATCACACAATCACATAATCACACAATCACCTAACCACACAATCACACAATCACACAACCACACAATCACACAAGCACACAATCACTCAATCAGACAATCACACACTCACACAATCACACAATCACACAATCACCTAACCACACAATCACACAATCACACAACCACACAATCACACAAGCACACAATCACTCAATCAGACAATCACACACTCACACAATCACACAATCACACAATCACACAACCACACAATCACACAATCACACAATCACACAATCACACAATCACACAATCCCACAATCACACAATCACACAATCACACAACCACACAATCACACAACCACACAATCACACAACCACACAATCACACAATCACACAATCACACAATCACACAATCACACAGTCACACAATCACAAAATCACACAACCACAAAATCACACAACCACACAATCACACAATCACACACTCACACAATCACACAGTCACAATCACACAATCACAATCACACAATCACAATCACACAACCACAATCACACAACCACAATCACACAACCACAATCACACAATCACACAATCACACAATCACACAATCACACAATCACACAATCACACAATCACACAATCACACAATCACACAATCACACAATCACACAATCACACAATCACACAATCACACAATCACACAATCACACAATCACACAATCACACAATCACACAACCACACAATCACACAACCACACAATCACACAATCACACAATCACACAATCACACAATCGCAATCACACAATCGCAATCACACAATCACAATCACACAATCACAATCACACAATCACAATCACACAATCACAATCACACAATCACACAATCACACAATCACACAGTCACACAGTACACACAATCACAATCACACAATCACAATCACACAATCGCACAATCACACAATCGCACAATCACACAATCACACAATTACACAGTCACACAATCACACAATCACACAGTCACACAATCACACAATCACACAATCACACAATCACACAATCACACAATAACAAAATCACACAACCACAAAATCACACAACCACAAAATCACACAACCACACAATCACACAATCACACACTTACACAATCACACACTCACACAATCACACAGTCACAATCACACAATCACAATCACACAATCACAATCACACAATCACAATCACACAATCACAATCACACAATCACAATCACACAATCACACAACCACACAATCACACAACCACACAATCACACAACCACACAATCACACAATCACACAATCGCAATCACACAATCGCAATCACACAATCGCAATCACACAATCACAATCACACAATCACAATCACACAATCACAATCACACAATCACAATCACACAATCACAATCACACAATCACAATCACACAATCACAATCACACAATCACAATCACACAATCACAATCACACAATCACAATCACACAATCACAATCACACAATCACAATCACACAATCACAATCACACAATCACAATCACACAATCACAATCACACAATCACAATCACACAATCACAATCACACAATCACAATCACACAATCACAATCACACAATCACAATCACACAATCACAATCACACAATCACAATCACACAATCACAATCACACAATCACAATCACACAATCACAATCACACAATCACAATCACACAATCACAATCACACAATCACAATCACACAATCACAATCACACAATCACAATCACACAATCACAATCACACAATCACAATCACACAATCACAATCACACAATCACAATCACACAATCACAATCACACAATCACAATCACACAATCACAATCACACAATCACAATCACACAATCACAATCACACAATCACAATCACACAATCACAATCACACAATCACAATCACACAATCACAATCACACAATCACAATCACACAATCACAATCACACAATCACAATCACACAATCACAATCACACAATCACAATCACACAATCACAATCACACAATCACAATCACACAATCACAATCACACAATCACAATCACACAATCACAATCACACAATCACAATCACACAATCACAATCACACAATCACAATCACACAATCACAATCACACAATCACAATCACACAATCACAATCACACAATCACAATCACACAATCACAATCACACAATCACAATCACACAATCACAATCACACAATCACAATCACACAATCACAATCACACAATCACAATCACACAATCACAATCACACAATCACAATCACACAATCACAATCACACAATCACAATCACACAATCACAATCACACAATCACAATCACACAATCACAATCACACAATCACAATCACACAATCACAATCACACAATCACAATCACACAATCACAATCACACAATCACAATCACACAATCACAATCACACAATCACAATCACACAATCACAATCACACAATCACAATCACACAATCACAATCACACAATCACAATCACACAATCACAATCACACAATCACAATCACACAATCACAATCACACAATCACAATCACACAATCACAATCACACAATCACAATCACACAATCACAATCACACAATCACAATCACACAATCACAATCACACAATCACAATCACACAATCACAATCACACAATCACAATCACACAATCACAATCACACAATCACAATCACACAATCACAATCACACAATCACAATCACACAATCACAATCACACAATCACAATCACACAATCACAATCACACAATCACAATCACACAATCACAATCACACAATCACAATCACACAATCACAATCACACAATCACAATCACACAATCACAATCACACAATCACAATCACACAATCACAATCACACAATCACAATCACACAATCACAATCACACAATCACAATCACACAATCACAATCACACAATCACAATCACACAATCACAATCACACAATCACAATCACACAATCACAATCACACAATCACAATCACACAATCACAATCACACAATCACAATCACACAATCACAATCACACAATCACAATCACACAATCACAATCACACAATCACAATCACACAATCACAATCACACAATCACAATCACACAATCACAATCACACAATCACAATCACACAATCACAATCACACAATCACAATCACACAATCACAATCACACAATCACAATCACACAATCACAATCACACAATCACAATCACACAATCACAATCACACAATCACAATCACACAATCACAATCACACAATCACAATCACACAATCACAATCACACAATCACAATCACACAATCACAATCACACAATCACAATCACACAATCACAATCACACAATCACAATCACACAATCACAATCACACAATCACAATCACACAATCACAATCACACAATCACAATCACACAATCACAATCACACAATCACAATCACACAATCACAATCACACAATCACAATCACACAATCACAATCACACAATCACAATCACACAATCACAATCACACAATCACAATCACACAATCACAATCACACAATCACAATCACACAATCACAATCACACAATCACAATCACACAATCACAATCACACAATCACAATCACACAATCACAATCACACAATCACAATCACACAATCACAATCACACAATCACAATCACACAATCACAATCACACAATCACAATCACACAATCACAATCACACAATCACAATCACACAATCACAATCACACAATCACAATCACACAATCACAATCACACAATCACAATCACACAATCACAATCACACAATCACAATCACACAATCACAATCACACAATCACAATCACACAATCACAATCACACAATCACAATCACACAATCACAATCACACAATCACAATCACACAATCACAATCACACAATCACAATCACACAATCACAATCACACAATCACAATCACACAATCACAATCACACAATCACAATCACACAATCACAATCACACAATCACAATCACACAATCACAATCACACAATCACAATCACACAATCACAATCACACAATCACAATCACACAATCACAATCACACAATCACAATCACACAATCACAATCACACAATCACAATCACACAATCACAATCACACAATCACAATCACACAATCACAATCACACAATCACAATCACACAATCACAATCACACAATCACAATCACACAATCACAATCACACAATCACAATCACACAATCACAATCACACAATCACAATCACACAATCACAATCACACAATCACAATCACACAATCACAATCACACAATCACAATCACACAATCACAATCACACAATCACAATCACACAATCACAATCACACAATCACAATCACACAATCACAATCACACAATCACAATCACACAATCACAATCACACAATCACAATCACACAATCACAATCACACAATCACAATCACACAATCACAATCACACAATCACAATCACACAATCACAATCACACAATCACAATCACACAATCACAATCACACAATCACAATCACACAATCACAATCACACAATCACAATCACACAATCACAATCACACAATCACAATCACACAATCACAATCACACAATCACAATCACACAATCACAATCACACAATCACAATCACACAATCACAATCACACAATCACAATCACACAATCACAATCACACAATCACAATCACACAATCACAATCACACAATCACAATCACACAATCACAATCACACAATCACAATCACACAATCACAATCACACAATCACAATCACACAATCACAATCACACAATCACAATCACACAATCACAATCACACAATCACAATCACACAATCACAATCACACAATCACAATCACACAATCACAATCACACAATCACAATCACACAATCACAATCACACAATCACAATCACACAATCACAATCACACAATCACAATCACACAATCACAATCACACAATCACAATCACACAATCACAATCACACAATCACAATCACACAATCACAATCACACAATCACAATCACACAATCACAATCACACAATCACAATCACACAATCACAATCACACAATCACAATCACACAATCACAATCACACAATCACAATCACACAATCACAATCACACAATCACAATCACACAATCACAATCACACAATCACAATCACACAATCACAATCACACAATCACAATCACACAATCACAATCACACAATCACAATCACACAATCACAATCACACAATCACAATCACACAATCACAATCACACAATCACAATCACACAATCACAATCACACAATCACAATCACACAATCACAATCACACAATCACAATCACACAATCACAATCACACAATCACAATCACACAATCACAATCACACAATCACAATCACACAATCACAATCACACAATCACAATCACACAATCACAATCACACAATCACAATCACACAATCACAATCACACAATCACAATCACACAATCACAATCACACAATCACAATCACACAATCACAATCACACAATCACAATCACACAATCACAATCACACAATCACAATCACACAATCACAATCACACAATCACAATCACACAATCACAATCACACAATCACAATCACACAATCACAATCACACAATCACAATCACACAATCACAATCACACAATCACAATCACACAATCACAATCACACAATCACAATCACACAATCACAATCACACAATCACAATCACACAATCACAATCACACAATCACAATCACACAATCACAATCACACAATCACAATCACACAATCACAATCACACAATCACAATCACACAATCACAATCACACAATCACAATCACACAATCACAATCACACAATCACAATCACACAATCACAATCACACAATCACAATCACACAATCACAATCACACAATCACAATCACACAATCACAATCACACAATCACAATCACACAATCACAATCACACAATCACAATCACACAATCACAATCACACAATCACAATCACACAATCACAATCACACAATCACAATCACACAATCACAATCACACAATCACAATCACACAATCACAATCACACAATCACAATCACACAATCACAATCACACAATCACAATCACACAATCACAATCACACAATCACAATCACACAATCACAATCACACAATCACAATCACACAATCACAATCACACAATCACAATCACACAATCACAATCACACAATCACAATCACACAATCACAATTACACAATCACAATTACACAATCACACACTCACACAATCACACAATCACAATCACACAATGACAATCACACAATCACAATCACACAATCACAATCCCACAATCACAATCACACAATCACAATCACACAATCACAATCACACAATCACACAGTCACGCAATCACACAGTCACAATCACGCAATTTGAACAATCACGATCACACAATCACGATCACACAATCACGATCGCACAACCACACAATCACACAATCACACAATCACACACTCACACAATCACACAGCCACAATCACACAGTCACAATCACACAATCACAATCCCACAATCACACAATCACACAATCACACAATCACACACTCACACAATCACACAGTCACAATGACACAATCACAATCACACAATCACAAACGCACAATCACACAGTCACACAATCACACAGTCACACAATCACACATACACAAAATCACGATCACACAATCACGCAATCACACAATCACGATCACACAATCACGATCACACAATCACGATCGCACGACCACACAATCACACAATCACACAATCACACAATCACACAATCACACAATCGCACAATCACACAATCGCACAATCACACAGTCACAATCCCACAATCACAATCACACAATCACAATCACACAATCACAATCACACAATCACAATCACACAATCACAATCACACAATCACAATCACACAATCACAATCACACAATCACAATCACACAATCACAATCACACAATCACAATCACACAATCACAATCACACAATCACAATCACACAATCACAATCACACAATCACAATCACACAATCACAATCACACAATCACAATCACACAATCACAATCACACAATCACAATCACACAATCACAATCACACAATCACAATCACACAATGACAATCACACAATCACAATCACACAATCACAATCCCACAATCACAATCACACAATCACAATCACACAATCACAATCACACAATCACACAGTCACGCAATCACACAGTCACAATCACGCAATTTGAACAATCACGATCACACAATCACGATCACACAATCACGATCGCACAACCACACAATCACACAATCACACAATCACACACTCACACAATCACACAGCCACAATCACACAGTCACAATCACACAATCACAATCCCACAATCACACAATCACACAATCACACAATCACACACTCACACAATCACACAGTCACAATGACACAATCACAATCACACAATCACAAACGCACAATCACACAGTCACACAATCACACAGTCACACAATCACACATACACAAAATCACGATCACACAATCACGCAATCACACAATCACGATCACACAATCACGATCACACAATCACGATCGCACGACCACACAATCACACAATCACACAATCACACAATCACACAATCACACAATCGCACAATCACACAATCGCACAATCACACAGTCACAATCCCACAATCACAATCACACAATCACAATCACACAATCACAATCACACAATCACAATCACACAATGACAATCACACAATCACAATCACACAATCACAATCCCACAATCACAATCACACAATCACAATCACACAATCACAATCACACAATCACACAGTCACGCAATCACACAGTCACAATCACGCAATTTGAACAATCACGATCACACAATCACGATCACACAATCACGATCGCACAACCACACAATCACACAATCACACAATCACACACTCACACAATCACACAGCCACAATCACACAGTCACAATCACACAATCACAATCCCACAATCACACAATCACACAATCACACAATCACACACTCACACAATCACACAGTCACAATGACACAATCACAATCACACAATCACAAACGCACAATCACACAGTCACACAATCACACAGTCACACAATCACACATACACAAAATCACGATCACACAATCACGCAATCACACAATCACGATCACACAATCACGATCACACAATCACGATCGCACGACCACACAATCACACAATCACACAATCACACAATCACACAATCACACAATCGCACAATCACACAATCGCACAATCACACAGTCACAATCCCACAATCACAATCACACAATCACAATCACACAATCACAATCACACAATCACAATCACACAATCACAATCACACAATCACAATCACACAATCACAATCACACAATCACAATCACACAATCACAATCACACAATCACACAGTCACACAATCACACAATCTCACAATCACACAATCACACAATCACAGAACCACACAATCACACAATCACACAATCACACACTCACACAATCACACAGTCACAATCACACAGTCACAATCACACAATCACAATCACACAATCACAATCACACAATCACAATCACACAATCACAATCACACAATCACAATCACACAATCACAATCACACAATCACAATCACACAATCACAATCACACAATCACAATCACACAATCACAATCACACAATCACAATCACACAATCACAATCACACAATCACAATCACACAATCACAATCACACAATCACAATCACACAATCACAATCACACAATCACAATCACACAATCACAATCACACAATCACAATCACACAATCACAATCACACAATCACAATCACACAATCACAATCACACAATCACAATCACACAATCACAATCACACAATCACAATCACACAATCACAATCACACAATCACAATCACACAATCACAATCACACAATCACAATCACACAATCACAATCACACAATCACAATCACACAATCACAATCACACAATCACAATCACACAATCACAATCACACAATCACAATCACACAATCACAATCACACAATCACAATCACACAATCACAATCACACAATCACAATCACACAATCACAATCACACAATCACAATCACACAATCACAATCACACAATCACAATCACACAATCACAATCACACAATCACAATCACACAATCACAATCACACAATCACAATCACACAATCACAATCACACAATCACAATCACACAATCACAATCACACAATCACAATCACACAATCACAATCACACAATCACAATCACACAATCACAATCACACAATCACAATCACACAATCACAATCACACAATCACAATCACACAATCACAATCACACAATCACAATCACACAATCACAATCACACAATCACAATCACACAATCACAATCACACAATCACAATCACACAATCACAATCACACAATCACAATCACACAATCACAATCACACAATCACAATCACACAATCACAATCACACAATCACAATCACACAATCACAATCACACAATCACAATCACACAATCACAATCACACAATCACAATCACACAATCACAATCACACAATCACAATCACACAATCACAATCACACAATCACAATCACACAATCACAATCACACAATCACAATCACACAATCACAATCACACAATCACAATCACACAATCACAATCACACAATCACAATCACACAATCACAATCACACAATCACAATCACACAATCACAATCACACAATCACAATCACACAATCACAATCACACAATCACAATCACACAATCACAATCACACAATCACAATCACACAATCACAATCACACAATCACAATCACACAATCACAATCACACAATCACAATCACACAATCACAATCACACAATCACAATCACACAATCACAATCACACAATCACAATCACACAATCACAATCACACAATCACAATCACACAATCACAATCACACAATCACAATCACACAATCACAATCACACAATCACAATCACACAATCACAATCACACAATCACAATCACACAATCACAATCACACAATCACAATCACACAATCACAATCACACAATCACAATCACACAATCACAATCACACAATCACAATCACACAATCACAATCACACAATCACAATCACACAATCACAATCACACAATCACAATCACACAATCACAATCACACAATCACAATCACACAATCACAATCACACAATCACAATCACACAATCACAATCACACAATCACAATCACACAATCACAATCACACAATCACAATCACACAATCACAATCACACAATCACAATCACACAATCACAATCACACAATCACAATCACACAATCACAATCACACAATCACAATCACACAATCACAATCACACAATCACAATCACACAATCACAATCACACAATCACAATCACACAATCACAATCACACAATCACAATCACACAATCACAATCACACAATCACAATCACACAATCACAATCACACAATCACAATCACACAATCACAATCACACAATCACAATCACACAATCACAATCACACAATCACAATCACACAATCACAATCACACAATCACAATCACACAATCACAATCACACAATCACAATCACACAATCACAATCACACAATCACAATCACACAATCACAATCACACAATCACAATCACACAATCACAATCACACAATCACAATCACACAATCACAATCACACAATCACAATCACACAATCACAATCACACAATCACAATCACACAATCACAATCACACAATCACAATCACACAATCACAATCACACAATCACAATCACACAATCACAATCACACAATCACAATCACACAATCACAATCACACAATCACAATCACACAATCACAATCACACAATCACAATCACACAATCACAATCACACAATCACAATCACACAATCACAATCACACAATCACAATCACACAATCACAATCACACAATCACAATCACACAATCACAATCACACAATCACAATCACACAATCACAATCACACAATCACAATCACACAATCACAATCACACAATCACAATCACACAATCACAATCACACAATCACAATCACACAATCACAATCACACAATCACAATCACACAATCACAATCACACAATCACAATCACACAATCACAATCACACAATCACAATCACACAATCACAATCACACAATCACAATCACACAATCACAATCACACAATCACAATCACACAATCACAATCACACAATCACAATCACACAATCACAATCACACAATCACAATCACACAATCACAATCACACAATCACAATCACACAATCACAATCACACAATCACAATCACACAATCACAATCACACAATCACAATCACACAATCACAATCACACAATCACAATCACACAATCACAATCACACAATCACAATCACACAATCACAATCACACAATCACAATCACACAATCACAATCACACAATCACAATCACACAATCACAATCACACAATCACAATCACACAATCACAATCACACAATCACAATCACACAATCACAATCACACAATCACAATCACACAATCACAATCACACAATCACAATCACACAATCACAATCACACAATCACAATCACACAATCACAATCACACAATCACAATCACACAATCACAATCACACAATCACAATCACACAATCACAATCACACAATCACAATCACACAATCACAATCACACAATCACAATCACACAATCACAATCACACAATCACAATCACACAATCACAATCACACAATCACAATCACACAATCACAATCACACAATCACAATCACACAATCACAATCACACAATCACAATCACACAATCACAATCACACAATCACAATCACACAATCACAATCACACAATCACAATCACACAATCACAATCACACAATCACAATCACACAATCACAATCACACAATCACAATCACACAATCACAATCACACAATCACAATCACACAATCACAATCACACAATCACAATCACACAATCACAATCACACAATCACAATCACACAATCACACAGTCACAATCACACAATCACACAATCACACAATCACCTAACCACACAATCACACAATCACACAACCACACAATCACACAAGCACACAATCACTCAATCAGACAATCACACAATCACACAATCACACAATCTCACAATCACACAATCACACAATCACACAATCACACAATCACACAATCACACAATCACACAATCTCACAATCACACAATCACACAATCACACAATCACACAATCACACAATCACACAATCGCACAATCACAATTACACAATCACACAATCACACAATCACACACTCACACAATCACACAGTCACAATCACACAATCACACAATCACACAATCACACAATCACACAACCACAAAATCACACAACCACACAATCACACAATCACACACTCACACAATCACACAGTCACAATCACACAATCACAATCACACAATCACAATCACACAACCACAATCACACAATCACACAATCACACAATCACACAATCACACAATCACACAATCACACAATCACACAATCACACAATCACACAATCACACAATCACACAATCACACAATCACACAATCACACAATCACACAATCACACAATCACACAATCACACAATCACACAATCACACAATCACACAATCACACAATCACACAATCACACAATCACACAATCACACAATCACGCATTCACAATCACGCAATCACAATCACGCAATCACACAATCACGGTCACACTATCACGGTCACACAATCACGGTCACACAATCACGCTCACACAATCACGGTCATACAATCACGGCCACACAATCACGGTCAGACAATCACGGTCACACAATCACGGTCACTCAATCACGGTCACCCAATCACGGTCACTAAATCACGATCACACAATCACGATGACACAATCACTGTCACACAATCACGGTCACACAATCATGGTCACACAATCACACAGTCACTCAATCACACAGTCACACAATCACACAGTCACACAATCACTCAGTCACACAATCACACAATCACACAATCGCACAATCACACAATCGCACAATCACACAATCACACAATCACACAATCACACAATCACAGAATCATACAATCACACAATCACACAATCACACAATCACACAATCACACAATCACACAATCATACAATCACACAATCACACAATCACACAATCACTCAATCACACAATCACACTATCATACAATCACACAATCACAATCACACAATCACAATTACACAATCACAATTACACAATCACAATTACACAATCACAATTACACAATCACAATTACACAATCACACACTCACACAATCACACAATCACAATCACACAATGACAATCACACAATCACAATCACACAATCACAATCCCACAATCACAATCACACAATCACAATCATACAATCACAATCACACAATCACACAGTCACGCAATCACACAGTCACAATCACGCAATTTGAACAATCACGATCACACAATCACGATCGCACAACCACACAATCACACAATCACACAATCACACACTCACACAATCACACAGTCACAATCACACAGTCACAATCACACAATCACAATCACACAATCACACAATCACACAATCACACAATCACACACTCACACAATCACACAGTCACAATGACACAATCACAATCACACAATCACAATGACACAATCACAAACGCACAATCACACAGTCACACAATCACACATACACAAAATCACGATCACACAATCACGCAATCACACAATCACGATCACACAATCACGATCGCACGACCACACAATCACACAATCACACAATCACACAATCACACAATCACACAATCACACAATCGCACAATCACACAATCGCACAATCACACAGTCACAATCCCACAATCACAATCACACAATCACAATCACACAATCACAATCACACAATCACAATCACACAATCACAATCACACAATCACAATCACACAATCACAATCACACAATCACAATCACACAATCACAATCACACAATCACAATCACACAATCACAATCACACAATCACAATCACACAATCACAATCACACAATCACAATCACACAATCACAATCACACAATCACAATCACACAATCACAATCACACAATCACAATCACACAATCACAATCACACAATCACACAATCACACAATCACACAATCCCACAATCACACAATCACACAATCACACAACCACACAATCACACAACCACACAATCACTCAATCACACAATCACACACTCACACAATCACACAGTCACAATCACACAATCACACAATCACACAATCACCTAACCACACAATCACACAATCACACAACCACACAATCACACAAGCACACAATCACTCAATCAGACAATCACACAATCACACAATCACACAATCTCACAATCACACAATCACACAATCACACAATCACACAATCACACAATCACACAATCACACAATCTCACAATCACACAATCACACAATCACACAATCACACAATCACACAATCGCACAATCACAATTACACAATCACACAATCACACAATCACACAATCACACACTCACACAATCACACAGTCACAATCACACAATCACACAATCACACAATCACACAATCACACAATCACACAACCACAAAATCACACAACCACACAATCACACAATCACACACTCACACAATCACACAGTCACAATCACACAATCACAATCACACAATCACAATCACACAACCACAATCACACAATCACACAATCACACAATCACACAATCACACAATCACACAATCACACAATCACACAATCACACAATCACACAATCACACAATCACACAATCACACAATCACACAATCACACAATCACACAATCACACAATCACACAATCACACAATCACGCATTCACAATCACGCAATCACAATCACGCAATCACACAATCACGGTCACACTATCACGGTCACACAATCACGGTCACACAATCACGCTCACACAATCACGGTCATACAATCACGGCCACACAATCACGGTCAGACAATCACGGTCACACAATCACGGTCACTCAATCACGGTCACCCAATCACGGTCACTAAATCACGATCACACAATCACGATGACACAATCACTGTCACACAATCACGGTCACACAATCATGGTCACACAATCACACAGTCACTCAATCACACAGTCACACAATCACACAGTCACACAATCACTCAGTCACACAATCACACAATCACACAATCGCACAATCACACAATCGCACAATCACACAATCACACAATCACACAATCACACAATCACAGAATCATACAATCACACAATCACACAATCACACAATCACACAATCACACAATCACACAATCACACAATCACACAATCACACAATCACACAATCACTCAATCACACAATCACACTATCATACAATCACACAATCACAATCACACAATCACAATTACGCAATCACAATTACACAATCACAATTACACAATCACAATTACACAATCACAATTACACAATCACACACTCACACAATCACACAATCACAATCACACAATGACAATCACACAATCACAATCACACAATCACAATCCCACAATCACAATCACACAATCACAATCACACAATCACAATCACACAATCACACAGTCACGCAATCACACAGTCACAATCACGCAATTTGAACAATCACGATCACACAATCACGATCACACAATCACGATCGCACAACCACACAATCACACAATCACACAATCACACACTCACACAATCACACAGTCACAATCACACAGTCACAATCACACAATCACAATCACACAATCACACAATCACACAATCACACACTCACACAATCACACAGTCACAATGACACAATCACAATCACACAATCACAATGACACAATCACAAACGCACAATCACGATCACACAATCACGATCACACAATCACGATCGCACGACCACACAATCACACAATCACACAATCACACAATCACACAATCACACAATCACACAATCGCACAATCACACAATCGCACAATCACACAGTCACAATCCCACAATCACAATCACACAATCACAATCACACAATCACAATCACACAATCACAATCACACAATCACAATCACACAATCACAATCACACAATCACACACTCACAAAATCACACAGTCACAATCACACAATCACACAATCACACAATCACCTAACCACACAATCACACAATCACACATCCACACAATCACACAAGCACACAATCACTCAATCAGACAATCACACAATCACACAATCACACAATCTCACAATCACACAATCACACAATCACACAATCACACAATCACACAATCACACAATCTCACAATCACACAATCACACAATCACACAATCACACAATCACACAATCACACAATCACACAATCGCACAATCACAATTACACAATCACACAATCACACAATCACACAATCTCACAATCACACAATCACACAATCACACAATCACACAATCACACAATCACACAATCACACAATCGCACAATCACAATTACACAATCACACAATCACACAATCACACACTCACACAATCACACAGTCACAATCACACAATCACACAATCACACAATCACACAATCACACAACCACAAAATCACACAACCACACAATCACACAATCACACACTCACACAATCACACAGTCACAATCACACAATCACAATCACACAATCACAATCACACAACCACAATCACACAATCACACAATCACACAATCACACAATCACACAATCACACAATCACACAATCACACAATCACACAATCACACAATCACACAATCACACAATCACACAATCACACAATCACACAATCACACAATCACACAATCACACAATCACACAATCACACAATCACACAATCACACAATCACACAATCACACAATCACACAATCACACAATCACGCATTCACAATCACGCAATCACAATCACGCAATCACACAATCACACAATCACACAATCACACAATCACACAATCACTCAATCACACAATCACACTATCATACAATCACACAATCACAATCACACAATCACAATTACACAATCACAATTACACAATCACAATTACACAATCACAATTACACAATCACAATTACACAATCACACACTCACACAATCACACAATCACAATCACACAATGACAATCACACAATCACAATCACACAATCACAATCCCACAATCACAATCACACAATCACAATCACACAATCACAATCACACAATCACAATCACACAATCACACAGTCACGCAATCACACAGTCACAATCACGCAATTTGAACAATCACGATCACACAATCACGATCACACAATCACGATCGCACAACCACACAATCACACAATCACACAATCACACACTCACACAATCACACAGTCACAATCACACAATCACAATCACACAATCACAATCACACAATCACAATCACACAATCACAATCACACAATCACAATCACACAATCACAATCACACAATCACAATCACACAATCACAATCACACAATCACAATCACACAATCACAATCACACAATCACAATCACACAATCACAATCACACAATCACAATCACACAATCACAATCACACAATCACAATCACACAATCACAATCACACAATCACAATCACACAATCACAATCACACAATCACAATCACACAATCACAATCACACAATCACAATCACACAATCACAATCACACAATCACAATCACACAATCACAATCACACAATCACAATCACACAATCACAATCACACAATCACAATCACACAATCACAATCACACAATCACAATCACACAATCACAATCACACAATCACAATCACACAATCACAATCACACAATCACAATCACACAATCACAATCACACAATCACAATCACACAATCACAATCACACAATCACAATCACACAATCACAATCACACAATCACAATCACACAATCACAATCACACAATCACAATCACACAATCACAATCACACAATCACAATCACACAATCACAATCACACAATCACAATCACACAATCACAATCACACAATCACAATCACACAATCACAATCACACAATCACAATCACACAATCACAATCACACAATCACAATCACACAATCACAATCACACAATCACAATCACACAATCACAATCACACAATCACAATCACACAATCACAATCACACAATCACAATCACACAATCACAATCACACAATCACAATCACACAGTCACAATCACACAATCACACAATCACACAATCACACAATCACACAACCACAAAATCACACAACCACACAATCACACAATCACACACTCACACAATCACACAGTCACAATCACACAATCACAATCACACAATCACAATCACACAACCACAATCACACAATCACACAATCACACAATCACACAATCACACAATCACACAATCACACAATCACACAATCACACAATCACACAATCACACAATCACACAATCACACAATCACACAATCACACAATCACACAATCACACAATCACACAATCACACAATCACACAATCACACAATCACGCATTCACAATCACGCAATCACAATCACGCAATCACACAATCACGGTCACACTATCACGGTCACACAATCACGGTCACACAATCACGCTCACACAATCACGGTCATACAATCACGGCCACACAATCACGGTCAGACAATCACGGTCACACAATCACGGTCACTCAATCACGGTCACCCAATCACGGTCACTAAATCACGATCACACAATCACGATGACACAATCACTGTCACACAATCACGGTCACACAATCATGGTCACACAATCACACAGTCACTCAATCACACAGTCACACAATCACACAGTCACACAATCACTCAGTCACACAATCACACAATCACACAATCGCACAATCACACAATCGCACAATCACACAATCACACAATCACACAATCACACAATCACAGAATCATACAATCACACAATCACACAATCACACAATCACACAATCACACAATCACACAATCACACAATCACACAATCACACAATCACACAATCACTCAATCACACAATCACACTATCATACAATCACACAATCACAATCACACAATCACAATTACACAATCACAATTACACAATCACAATTACACAATCACAATTACACAATCACAATTACACAATCACACACTCACACAATCACACAATCACAATCACACAATGACAATCACACAATCACAATCACACAATCACAATCCCACAATCACAATCACACAATCACACAATCACACAATCACACAATCACACAATCACACAATCACACAATCGCACAATCACAATTACACAATCACACAATCACACAATCACACACTCACACAATCACACAGTCACAATCACACAATCACACAATCACACAATCACACAATCACACAACCACAAAATCACACAACCACACAATCACACAATCACACACTCACACAATCACACAGTCACAATCACACAATCACAATCACACAATCACAATCACACAACCACAATCACACAATCACACAATCACACAATCACACAATCACACAATCACACAATCACACAATCACACAATCACACAATCACACAATCACACAATCACACAATCACACAATCACACAATCACACAATCACACAATCACACAATCACACAATCACACAATCACACAATCACACAATCACACAATCACACAATCACACAATCACACAATCACACAATCACACAATCACACAATCACACAATCACACAATCACACAATCACGCATTCACAATCACGCAATCACAATCACGCAATCACACAATCACACAATCACACAATCACACAATCACACAATCACACAATCACTCAATCACACAATCACACTATCATACAATCACACAATCACAATCACACAATCACAATCACACAATCACAATCACACAATCACAATCACACAATCACAATCACACAATCACAATCACACAATCACAATCACACAATCACAATCACACAATCACAATCACACAATCACAATCACACAATCACAATCACACAATCACAATCACACAATCACAATCACACAATCACAATCACACAATCACAATCACACAATCACAATCACACAATCACAATCACACAATCACAATCACACAATCACAATCACACAATCACAATCACACAATCACAATCACACAATCACAATCACACAATCACAATCACACAATCACAATCACACAATCACAATCACACAATCACAATCACACAATCACAATCACACAATCACAATCACACAATCACAATCACACAATCACAATCACACAATCACAATCACACAATCACAATCACACAATCACAATCACACAATCACAATCACACAATCACAATCACACAATCACAATCACACAATCACAATCACACAATCACAATCACACAATCACAATCACACAATCACAATCACACAATCACAATCACACAATCACAATCACACAATCACAATCACACAATCACAATCACACAATCACAATCACACAATCACAATCACACAATCACAATCACACAATCACAATCACACAATCACAATCACACAATCACAATCACACAATCACAATCACACAATCACAATCACACAATCACAATCACACAATCACAATCACACAATCACAATCACACAATCACAATCACACAATCACAATCACACAATCACAATCACACAATCACAATCACACAATCACAATCACACAATCACAATCACACAATCACAATCACACAATCACAATCACACAATCACAATCACACAATCACAATCACACAATCACAATCACACAATCACAATCACACAATCACAATCACACAATCACAATCACACAATCACAATCACACAATCACAATCACACAATCACAATCACACAATCACAATCACACAATCACAATCACACAATCACAATCACACAATCACAATCACACAATCACAATCACACAATCACAATCACACAATCACAATCACACAATCACAATCACACAATCACAATCACACAATCACAATCACACAATCACAATCACACAATCACAATCACACAATCACAATCACACAATCACAATCACACAATCACAATCACACAATCACAATCACACAATCACAATCACACAATCACACAATCACACAATCACACAATCCCACAATCACACAATCCCACAATCACACAATCACACAATCACACAATCACACAATCACACAATCACACAATCACACAATCACACAATCACACAATCACACAATCACACAATCACACAATCACAATCACACAATCACAATCACACAATCACACAATCACACAATCACAAGCACACAATCACACAATCACACAATCGCACAATCACACAATCACACAATCACACAATCACACAATCACACAATCACACAATCACACAATCACACAATCACACAATCACGCATTCACAATCACGCAATCACAATCACGCAATCACACAATCACGGTCACACTATCACGGTCACACAATCACGGTCACACAATCACGCTCACACAATCACGGTCATACAATCACGGCCACACAATCACGGTCAGACAATCACGGTCAGACAATCACGGTCACACAATCACGGTCACTCAATCACGGTCACCCAATCACGGTCACTAAATCACGATCACACAATCACGATGACACAATCACTGTCACACAATCACGGTCACACAATCATGGTCACACAATCACACAGTCACTCAATCACACAGTCACACAATCACACAGTCACACAATCACTCAGTCACACAATCACACAATCACACAATCGCACAATCACACAATCGCACAATCACACAATCACACAATCACACAATCACACAATCACAGAATCATACAATCACACAATCACACAATCACACAATCACACAATCACACAATCACACAATCACACAATCACACAATCACACAATCACACAATCACACAATCACACAATCACACAATCACACAATCACACAATCACTCAATCACACAATCACACTATCATACAATCACACAATCACAATCACACAATCACAATTACACAATCACAATTACACAATCACAATTACACAATCACAATTACACAATCACAATTACACAATCACAATTACACAATCACAATTACACAATCACACACTCACACAATCACACAATCACAATCACACAATGACAATCACACAATCACAATCACACAATCACAATCCCACAATCACAATCACACAATCACAATCACACAATCACAATCACACAATCACACAGTCACGCAATCACACAGTCACAATCACGCAATTTGAACAATCACGATCACACAATCACGATCCCACAATCACGATCGCACAACCACACAATCACACAATCACACAATCACACACTCACACAATCACACAGCCACAATCACACAGTCACAATCACACAATCACAATCCCACAATCACACAATCACACAATCACACAATCACACACTCACACAATCACACAGTCACAATGACACAATCACAATCACACAATCACAATCACACAATGACAATCACACAATCACAATCACACAATCACAATCACACAATCACAATCACACAATCACAATCACACAATCACAATCACACAATCACAATCACACAATCACAATCACACAATCACAATCACACAATCACAATCACACAATCACAATCACACAATCACAATCACACAATCACAATCACACAATCACAATCACACAATCACAATCACACAATCACAATCACACAATCACAATCACACAATCACAATCACACAATCACAATCACACAATCACAATCACACAATCACAATCACACAATCACAATCACACAATCACAATCACACAATCACAATCACACAATCACAATCACACAATCACAATCACACAATCACAATCACACAATCACAATCACACAATCACAATCACACAATCACAATCACACAATCACAATCACACAATCACAATCACACAATCACAATCACACAATCACAATCACACAATCACAATCACACAATCACAATCACACAATCACAATCACACAATCACAATCACACAATCACAATCACACAATCACAATCACACAATCACAATCACACAATCACAATCACACAATCACAATCACACAATCACAATCACACAATCACAATCACACAATCACAATCACACAATCACAATCACACAATCACAATCACACAATCACAATCACACAATCACAATCACACAATCACAATCACACAATCACAATCACACAATCACAATCACACAATCACAATCACACAATCACAGTCACACAATCACAGTCACACAATCACAATCACACAATCACAATCACACAATCACAATCACACAATCACAATCACACAATCACAATCACACAATCACAATCACACAATCACAATCACACAATCACAATCACACAATCACAATCACACAATCACAATCACACAATCACAATCACACAATCACAATCACACAATCACAATCACACAATCACAATCACACAATCACAATCACACAATCACAATCACACAATCACAATCACACAATCACAATCACACAATCACAATCACACAATCACAATCACACAATCACAATCACACAATCACAATCACACAATCACAATCACACAATCACAATCACACAATCACAATCACACAATCACACTCACACAATCACAATCACACAATCACAATCACACAATCACAATCACACAATCACACAATCACAATCACACAATCACACAATCACACAATCACACAATCCCACAATCACACAATCACACAATCACACAACCACACAATCACACAACCACACAATCACTCAATCACACAATCACACACTCACACAATCACACAGTCACAATCACACAATCACACAATCACACAATCACCTAACCACACAATCACACAATCACACAACCACACAATCACACAAGCACACAATCACTCAATCAGACAATCACACAATCACACAATCACACAATCTCACAATCACACAATCACACAATCACACAATCACACAATCACACAATCACACAATCACACAATCTCACAATCACACAATCACACAATCACACAATCACACAATCACACAATCACACAATCGCACAATCACAATTACACAATCACACAATCACACAATCACACACTCACACAATCACACAGTCACAATCACACAATCACACAATCACACAATCACACAATCACACAACCACAAAATCACACAACCACACAATCACACAATCACACACTCACACAATCACACAGTCACAATCACACAATCACAATCACACAATCACAATCACACAACCACAATCACACAATCACACAATCACACAATCACACAATCACACAATCACACAATCACACAATCACACAATCACACAATCACACAATCACACAATCACACAATCACACAATCACACAATCACACAATCACACAATCACACAATCACACAATCACACAATCACACAATCACACAATCACACAATCACACAATCACGCATTCACAATCACGCAATCACAATCACGCAATCACACAATCACGGTCACACTATCACGGTCACACAATCACGGTCACACAATCACGCTCACACAATCACGGTCATACAATCACGGCCACACAATCACGGTCAGACAATCACGGTCACACAATCACGGTCACTCAATCACGGTCACCCAATCACGGTCACTAAATCACGATCACACAATCACGATGACACAATCACTGTCACACAATCACGGTCACACAATCATGGTCACACAATCACACAGTCACTCAATCACACAGTCACACAATCACACAGTCACACAATCACTCAGTCACACAATCACACAATCACACAATCGCACAATCACACAATCGCACAATCACACAATCACACAATCACACAATCACACAATCACAGAATCATACAATCACACAATCACACAATCACACAATCACACAATCACACAATCACACAATCATACAATCACACAATCACACAATCACACAATCACTCAATCACACAATCACACTATCATACAATCACACAATCACAATCACACAATCACAATTACACAATCACAATTACACAATCACAATTACACAATCACAATTACACAATCACAATTACACAATCACACACTCACACAATCACACAATCACAATCACACAATGACAATCACACAATCACAATCACACAATCACAATCCCACAATCACAATCACACAATCACAATCACACAATCACAATCACACAATCACACAGTCACGCAATCACACAGTCACAATCACGCAATTTGAACAATCACGATCACACAATCACGATCACACAATCACGATCGCACAACCACACAATCACACAATCACACAATCACACACTCACACAATCACACAGTCACAATCACACAGTCACAATCACACAATCACAATCACACAATCACACAATCACACAATCACACAATCACACACTCACACAATCACACAGTCACAATGACACAATCACAATCACACAATCACAATGACACAATCACAAACGCACAATCACACAGTCACACAATCACACATACACAAAATCACGATCACACAATCACGCAATCACACAATCACGATCACACAATCACGATCGCACGACCACACAATCACACAATCACACAATCACACAATCACACAATCACACAATCACACAATCGCACAATCACACAATCGCACAATCACACAGTCACAATCCCACAATCACAATCACACAATCACAATCACACAATCACAATCACACAATCACAATCACACAATCACAATCACACAATCACAATCACACAATCACAATCACACAATCACAATCACACAATCACAATCACACAATCACAATCACACAATCACAATCACACAATCACAATCACACAATCACAATCACACAATCACAATCACACAATCACAATCACACAATCACAATCACACAATCACAATCACACAATCACAATCACACAATCACAATCACACAATCACAATCACACAATCACAATCACACAATCACAATCACACAATCACAATCACACAATCACACTCACACAATCACAATCACACAATCACAATCACACAATCACAATCACACAATCACAATCACACAATCACACAATCACAATCACACAATCACACAATCACACAATCACACAATCCCACAATCACACAATCACACAATCACACAACCACACAATCACACAACCACACAATCACTCAATCACACAATCACACACTCACACAATCACACAGTCACAATCACACAATCACACAATCACACAATCACCTAACCACACAATCACACAATCACACAACCACACAATCACACAAGCACACAATCACTCAATCAGACAATCACACAATCACACAATCACACAATCTCACAATCACACAATCACACAATCACACAATCACACAATCACACAATCACACAATCACACAATCTCACAATCACACAATCACACAATCACACAATCACACAATCACACAATCACACAATCGCACAATCACAATTACACAATCACACAATCACACAATCACACACTCACACAATCACACAGTCACAATCACACAATCACACAATCACACAATCACACAATCACACAACCACAAAATCACACAACCACACAATCACACAATCACACACTCACACAATCACACAGTCACAATCACACAATCACAATCACACAATCACAATCACACAACCACAATCACACAATCACACAATCACACAATCACACAATCACACAATCACACAATCACACAATCACACAATCACACAATCACACAATCACACAATCACACAATCACACAATCACACAATCACACAATCACACAATCACACAATCACACAATCACACAATCACACAATCACACAATCACACAATCACACAATCACGCATTCACAATCACGCAATCACAATCACGCAATCACACAATCACGGTCACACTATCACGGTCACACAATCACGGTCACACAATCACGCTCACACAATCACGGTCATACAATCACGGCCACACAATCACGGTCAGACAATCACGGTCACACAATCACGGTCACTCAATCACGGTCACCCAATCACGGTCACTAAATCACGATCACACAATCACGATGACACAATCACTGTCACACAATCACGGTCACACAATCATGGTCACACAATCACACAGTCACTCAATCACACAGTCACACAATCACACAGTCACACAATCACTCAGTCACACAATCACACAATCACACAATCGCACAATCACACAATCGCACAATCACACAATCACACAATCACACAATCACACAATCACAGAATCATACAATCACACAATCACACAATCACACAATCACACAATCACACAATCACACAATCATACAATCACACAATCACACAATCACACAATCACTCAATCACACAATCACACTATCATACAATCACACAATCACAATCACACAATCACAATTACACAATCACAATTACACAATCACAATTACACAATCACAATTACACAATCACAATTACACAATCACACACTCACACAATCACACAATCACAATCACACAATGACAATCACACAATCACAATCACACAATCACAATCCCACAATCACAATCACACAATCACAATCACACAATCACAATCACACAATCACACAGTCACGCAATCACACAGTCACAATCACGCAATTTGAACAATCACGATCACACAATCACGATCACACAATCACGATCGCACAACCACACAATCACACAATCACACAATCACACACTCACACAATCACACAGTCACAATCACACAGTCACAATCACACAATCACAATCACACAATCACACAATCACACAATCACACAATCACACACTCACACAATCACACAGTCACAATGACACAATCACAATCACACAATCACAATGACACAATCACAAACGCACAATCACACAGTCACACAATCACACATACACAAAATCACGATCACACAATCACGCAATCACACAATCACGATCACACAATCACGATCGCACGACCACACAATCACACAATCACACAATCACACAATCACACAATCACACAATCACACAATCGCACAATCACACAATCGCACAATCACACAGTCACAATCCCACAATCACAATCACACAATCACAATCACACAATCACAATCACACAATCACAATCACACAATCACAATCACACAATCACAATCACACAATCACAATCACACAATCACAATCACACAATCACAATCACACAATCACAATCACACAATCACAATCACACAATCACAATCACACAATCACAATCACACAATCACAATCACACAATCACAATCACACAATCACAATCACACAATCACAATCACACAATCACAATCACACAATCACAATCACAATCACACAATCACAATCACACAATCACACAATCGCACAATCACACAATCACACAATCACACAATCACACAATCACAGAATCATACAATCACACAATCACACAATCACACAATCACACAATCACACAATCACACAATCACACAATCACACAATCACACAATCACACAATCACTCAATCACACAATCACACTATCATACAATCACACAATCACAATCACACAATCACAATTACACAATCACAATTACACAATCACAATTACACAATCACAATTACACAATCACAATTACACAATCACACACTCACACAATCACACAATCACAATCACACAATGACAATCACACAATCACAATCACACAATCACAATCCCACAATCACAATCACACAATCACAATCACACAATCACAATCACACAATCACACAGTCACGCAATCACACAGTCACAATCACGCAATTTGAACAATCACGATCACACAATCACGATCACACAATCACGATCGCACAACCACACAATCACACAATCACACAATCACACACTCACACAATCACACAGTCACAATCACACAGTCACAATCACACAATCACAATCACACAATCACACAATCACACAATCACACACTCACACAATCACACAGTCACAATGACACAATCACAATCACACAATCACAATGACACAATCACAAACGCACAATCACGATCACACAATCACGATCACACAATCACGATCGCACGACCACACAATCACACAATCACACAATCACACAATCACACAATCACACAATCACACAATCGCACAATCACACAATCGCACAATCACACAGTCACAATCCCACAATCACAATCACACAATCACAATCACACAATCACAATCACACAATCACAATCACACAATCACAATCACACAATCACAATCACACAATCACACACTCACAAAATCACACAGTCACAATCACACAATCACACAATCACACAATCACCTAACCACACAATCACACAATCAGACAACCACACAATCACACAAGCACACAATCACTCAATCAGACAATCACACAATCACACAATCACACAATCTCACAATCACACAATCACACAATCACACAATCACACAATCACACAATCACACAATCTCACAATCACACAATCACACAATCACACAATCACACAATCACACAATCACACAATCACACAATCGCACAATCACAATTACACAATCACACAATCACACAATCACACAATCTCACAATCACACAATCACACAATCACACAATCACACAATCACACAATCACACAATCACACAATCGCACAATCACAATTACACAATCACACAATCACACAATCACACACTCACACAATCACACAGTCACAATCACACAATCACACAATCACACAATCACACAATCACACAACCACAAAATCACACAACCACACAATCACACAATCACACACTCACACAATCACACAGTCACAATCACACAATCACAATCACACAATCACAATCACACAACCACAATCACACAATCACACAATCACACAATCACACAATCACACAATCACACAATCACACAATCACACAATCACACAATCACACAATCACACAATCACACAATCACACAATCACACAATCACACAATCACACAATCACACAATCACACAATCACACAATCACACAATCACACAATCACACAATCACACAATCACACAATCACACAATCACACAATCACACAATCACACAATCACACAATCACACAATCACACAATCACACAATCACACAATCACGCATTCACAATCACGCAATCACAATCACGCAATCACACAATCACACAATCACACAATCACACAATCACACAATCACTCAATCACACAATCACACTATCATACAATCACACAATCACAATCACACAATCACAATTACACAATCACAATTACACAATCACAATTACACAATCACAATTACACAATCACAATTACACAATCACACACTCACACAATCACACAATCACAATCACACAATGACAATCACACAATCACAATCACACAATCACAATCCCACAATCACAATCACACAATCACAATCACACAATCACAATCACACAATCACAATCACACAATCACACAGTCACGCAATCACACAGTCACAATCACGCAATTTGAACAATCACGATCACACAATCACGATCACACAATCACGATCGCACAACCACACAATCACACAATCACACAATCACACACTCACACAATCACACAGTCACAATCACACAATCACAATCACACAATCACAATCACACAATCACAATCACACAATCACAATCACACAATCACAATCACACAATCACAATCACACAATCACAATCACACAATCACAATCACACAATCACAATCATACAATCACAATCACACAATCACAATCACACAATCACAATCACACAATCACAATCACACAATCACAATCACACAATCACAATCACACAATCACAATCACACAATCACAATCACACAATCACAATCACACAATCACAATCACACAATCACAATCACACAATCACAATCACACAATCACAATCACACAATCACAATCACACAATCACAATCACACAATCACAATCACACAATCACAATCACACAATCACAATCACACAATCACAATCACACAATCACAATCACACAATCACAATCACACAATCACAATCACACAATCACAATCACACAATCACAATCACACAATCACAATCACACAATCACAATCACACAATCACAATCACACAATCACAATCACACAATCACAATCACACAATCACAATCACACAATCACAATCACACAATCACAATCACACAATCACAATCACACAATCACAATCACACAATCACAATCACACAATCACAATCACACAATCACAATCACACAATCACAATCACACAATCACAATCACACAATCACAATCACACAATCACAATCACACAATCACAATCACACAATCACAATCACACAGTCACAATCACACAATCACACAATCACACAATCACACAATCACACAACCACAAAATCACACAACCACACAATCACACAATCACACACTCACACAATCACAAAGTCACAATCACACAATCACAATCACACAATCACAATCACACAACCACAATCACACAATCACACAATCACACAATCACACAATCACACAATCACACAATCACACAATCACACAATCACACAATCACACAATCACACAATCACACAATCACACAATCACACAATCACACAATCACACAATCACACAATCACACAATCACACAATCACACAATCACACAATCACACAATCACACAATCACACAATCACACAATCACACAATCACACAATCACACAATCACGCATTCACAATCACGCAATCACAATCACGCAATCACACAATCACGGTCACACTATCACGGTCACACAATCACGGTCACACAATCACGCTCACACAATCACGGTCATACAATCACGGCCACACAATCACGGTCAGACAATCACGGTCACACAATCACGGTCACTCAATCACGGTCACCCAATCACGGTCACTAAATCACGATCACACAATCACGATGACACAATCACTGTCACACAATCACGGTCACACAATCATGGTCACACAATCACACAGTCACTCAATCACACAGTCACACAATCACACAGTCACACAATCACTCAGTCACACAATCACACAATCACACAATCGCACAATCACACAATCGCACAATCACACAATCACACAATCACACAATCACACAATCACAGAATCATACAATCACACAATCACACAATCACACAATCACACAATCACACAATCACACAATCACACAATCACACAATCACACAATCACACAATCACTCAATCACACAATCACACTATCATACAATCACACAATCACAATCACACAATCACAATTACACAATCACAATTACACAATCACAATTACACAATCACAATTACACAATCACAATTACACAATCACACACTCACACAATCACACAATCACAATCACACAATGACAATCACACAATCACAATCACACAATCACAATCCCACAATCACAATCACACAATCACACAATCACACAATCACACAATCACACAATCACACAATCACACAATCGCACAATCACAATTACACAATCACACAATCACACAATCACACACTCACACAATCACACAGTCACAATCACACAATCACACAATCACACAATCACACAACCACAAAATCACACAACCACACAATCACACAATCACACACTCACACAATCACACAGTCACAATCACACAATCACAATCACACAATCACAATCACACAACCACAATCACACAATCACACAATCACACAATCACACAATCACACAATCACACAATCACACAATCACACAATCACACAATCACACAATCACACAATCACACAATCACACAATCACACAATCACACAATCACACAATCACACAATCACACAATCACACAATCACACAATCACACAATCACACAATCACACAATCACACAATCACACAATCACACAATCACACAATCACACAATCACACAATCACACAATCACACAATCACGCATTCACAATCACGCAATCACAATCACGCAATCACACAATCACACAATCACACAATCACACAATCACACAATCACTCAATCACACAATCACACTATCATACAATCACACAATCACAATCACACAATCACAATTACACAATCACAATTACACAATCACAATTACACAATCACAATTACACAATCACAATTACACAATCACACACTCACACAATCACACAATCACAATCACACAATGACAATCACACAATCACAATCACACAATCACAATCCCACAATCACAATCACACAATCACAATCACACAATCACAATCACACAATCACAATCACACAATCACAATCACACAATCACTATCACACAATCACAATCACACAATCACTATCACACAATCACAATCACACAATCACAATCACACAATCACAATCACACAATCACAATCACACAATCACAATCACACAATCACAATCACACAATCACAATCACACAATCACAATCACACAATCACAATCACACAATCACAATCACACAATCACAATCACACAATCACAATCACACAATCACAATCACACAATCACAATCACACAATCACAATCACACAATCACAATCACACAATCACAATCACACAATCACAATCACACAATCACAATCACACAATCACAATCACACAATCACAATCACACAATCACAATCACACAATCACAATCACACAATCACAATCACACAATCACAATCACACAATCACAATCACACAATCACAATCACACAATCACAATCACACAATCACAATCACACAATCACAATCACACAATCACAATCACACAATCACAATCACACAATCACAATCACACAATCACAATCACACAATCACAATCACACAATCACAATCACACAATCACAATCACACAATCACAATCACACAATCACAATCACACAATCACAATCACACAATCACAATCACACAATCACAATCACACAATCACAATCACACAATCACAATCACACAATCACAATCACACAATCACAATCACACAATCACAATCACACAATCACAATCACACAATCACAATCACACAATCACAATCACACAATCACAATCACACAATCACAATCACACAATCACAATCACACAATCACAATCACACAATCACAATCACACAATCACAATCACACAATCACAATTACACAATCACAATTACACAATCACAATTACACAATCACAATTACACAATCACAATTACACAATCACACACTCACACAATCACACAATCACAATCACACAATGACAATCACACAATCACAATCACACAATCACAATCCCACAATCACAATCACACAATCACAATCACACAATCACAATCACACAATCACACAGTCACGCAATCACACAGTCACAATCACGCAATTTGAACAATCACGATCACACAATCACGATCACACAATCACGATCGCACAACCACACAATCACACAATCACACAATCACACACTCACACAATCACACAGCCACAATCACACAGTCACAATCACACAATCACAATCACACAATCACAATCACACAATCACAATCACACAATCACAATCACACAATCACAATCACACAATCACAATCACACAATCACAATCACACAATCACAATCACACAATCACAATCACACAATCACAATCACACAATCACAATCACACAATCACAATCACACAATCACAATCACACAATCACAATCACACAATCACAATCACACAATCACAATCACACAATCACAATCACACAATCACAATCACACAATCACAATCACACAATCACAATCACACAATCACAATCACACAATCACAATCACACAATCACAATCACACAATCACAATCACACAATCACAATCACACAATCACAATCACACAATCACAATCACACAATCACAATCACACAATCACAATCACACAATCACAATCACACAATCACTATCACACAATCACTATCACACAATCACAATCACACAATCACAATCACACAATCACAATCACACAATCACAATCACACAATCACAATCACACAATCACAATCACACAATCACAATCACACAATCACAATCACACAA